>NC_142079.1:3057500-3242500 GCF_059756535.1 Pantherophis guttatus | reverse complement strand
TGGGAGCACCACACCTCAACATAAAGACAGCAATTGATCCAGGACGGAGAAGGAAAGGGAGAGACATCAGCTGACTCACACGCAACCTTCTGCAAACCCACAATTAGCCAGATGACCTACAAGGCCCAATTCCAACTCCGTTAATCTGTAAACCCATTTTTACAAGAGTGGTTACATTCACACAATTTTGTGATTCGCTAGGCAAGCTAAATTCGGATAGGCTCATAGGAAACCCCTAAAACTGTGTAACAGACCAGCGTGGAAGGACAAGGACAGGGACTTACAACCACGGTGTAAGTTTCCTACACACCCCACATTTTTTTTTTCTTTCAGTTTGTCCTGGTTTGTTTCTCATTTTCCGTCCTCCTCCTATATATATATATATATTCGCCCTTCAGCTACGCGAGGACATTTGCCCACATGAAGAATAACTGCCGAATGGCTCTGTAATTCTCTGCTATTTCGGTCTCAAAATTATGGGCTGGATGTCTACTTGTTGACATGGGTGGAGAAGAAGATGGAAAAGTGACATGTTGGTGATGGAAAGAGCAGCCCAACATTTGCTCCAGGGGCCAAAACAACTTGTGGTTTAAAGTAGCAACTTCCATGAAAAGCAAAACAAAACAAAACAAGGGAACCTTACACAAATATAATATAACCTAAATAAATATGGGCTTTTCAGTCAAAGACACAAGGCAGTATTCAGAAGGAACAATAAGTATTTTCTGTGCTGCAGAAGAGACTAATTTTCCCGACTCCCTAATTCCTTAAGACCACACCTGGAATACTTCATCCAGTTTTGGTCGTCACGATTTAAAAAAAAGATGTGGAGACTCTAGAAAGAGTGCAGAGAAGAGCAACCAAGATGATGAGGGGACTGGAGGCTAAAACATACGATGAACGGTTGCAGGAACTGGGCATGGCTGGTCTAGCGAAGAGAAGGACCAGGGGAGACAGGATAGCAGTCTTCCAATATTGGAGGGGCTGCCACAGAGAGGATGTATTGTGCATTGCCACAACAATACACGAGCAAATAATAGATACAAACTCAAGGTAAACCGTTCCAAACTCGATCGCAGAAAATACGACTTCAGCAACAGAGTGGTCAATGCCTGGAATGCACTACCTGACTCTGTAGTTTCTTCCCCCCAAACCCCCAAAACCTTAACCTTAAACTGTCTACTGTTTATTTTAGTTATTTATTTTTATTAGTTTGATTTATATATGCCGCCCTTCTCCGGAGACTCAGGGAGGCTTACAATGCTTTTAAGCAACAGCCTTCATACTTTTGTATATACCTGCTTAGTAGGGCTTTTGGGTCCCCCCCACAAGCGGTGTTCTTTTTTATACAAAGTCAGCTTATTGCCCCCACAATCCAGGTCCTCATTTATTTATTTTTTAATTTGATTTATATGCCGCCCTTCTCCGGAGAATCAGAGCGGCTTACAATGCGCTAAGCAATAGCCCTTCATCCTTTTGTATATTTTATACAAAGTCAGCTTATTGCCCCCCACAAACTGGGTCCTCATTTCACCTACCTTAGAAAGGATGGAAGGCTGAGTCAACCTTGAGCCTTGGCGAGATTCGAACCTGCAGTAATTGCAGGCATCTGGTCTTAATAACCAGCTTAATAACAGGGTGCCTTAGACCACTGTACTACCAAGGCTCTTCATTTTACCTACCTCGGAAGGATTGGAAGGCTGAGTCAACCTTGAGCCTGGTGAGAATTGAACTCGCAGTAATTGTAGGCAGCTGGCAGCTAAATACTACTTTAACAGTAGTTTAGTCCACTGCACCACCAAGACTCCTCCTACTGTGGACCTCACCCCATTCCTAAGAGGTCTGTAAGGGGCGTGCATAAATGCACCAGCGTGCCTACGGTCCCTGTCCTAATATTCCTTTTTTACTTACTCTTTTCATGTATTCGAATTATGTTTTTACTTTTACCTGTTATCTTATATATGCTTGACAAAATAAACTTATGACTTATAAAAGCACCCGAAGGCCAGACAAGGAAGAATGGATGGAAACTGATCAAGGAGTTTCCAATCAACTATCAAAGAGCCTTGGTAGTACAGTGGTCTAAGGCACCCTGTTATTAAGCTGGTTATTAAGACCAGCTGCCTGCAATTACTGCAGGTTCGAATCTCGCCAAGGCTCAAGGTCGACTCAGTCTTCCATCCTTTCTAAGGTAGGTAAATTGAGGACCCAGTTTGTGGGGGCAATAAGCCGACTTTGTATAAATATACAAAAGGATGAAGGCTATTGCTGAGCGCATTGTAAGCCGCCCTGAGTCTCCGGAGAAGGGCGGCATATAAATCAAATAAAAAAAAAAAGAAAAGAAAGAGAAAGAAAGAAGGAAGGAAGGAAGGAAGGAAAGAAAGAAAGAAAGAAAGAAAGAAAGAAAGAAAGAAAGAAAGAAAGAAAGAAAGAGAAAGAAAGAGAAGCTGACTTTGTATAAATATACAAAAGGATGAAGGCTATTGCTGAGCGCATTGTAAGCCGCCCTGAGTCTCCGGAGAAGGGCGGCATATAAATCAAATAAAAAAAAAAAGAAAAGAAAGAGAAAGAAAGAAGGAAGGAAGGAAGGAAGGAAGGAAGGAAAGAAAGAAAGAAAGAAAGAAAGAAAGAAAGAAAGAAAGAAAGAAAGAAAGAAAGAGAAGCTGACTTTGTATAAATATACAAAAGGATGAAGGCTATTGCTGAGCGCATTGTAAGCCGCCCTGAGTCTCCGGAGAAGGGCGGCATATAAATCAAATTTAAAAAAAAAAAAAAGGAGAGATTCAACCTGGAAATAAGGAGAAATTTTCTGACAGTGAGAACAATCGATCAAAGGAACAGGAGTTGCCTTCGGAAGTTGCGGGAGCTTCATCCCTGGAGACTTTCAAGAAAAGATTGAAAGAAATGGTGTACGGTCTCCTGCTTGGGTGTGGGGCTGGACTAGATGACCTCCAAGGCCCCTTCCAACTCAGTTAATCTGTTAACCTGCCTTCCTTCATTAGATAAAGTCAAACCATGCCAATAACGTGTGACAAGAAAGACGCGGAGGCCAAACATGGATCAGGAAAAGTCTGGCTTTACACCAGGCTGAATTTGGCTGGCGTTCATTTATTCATGTTGCTAAATAATGAGTCCTTTGACAGCCTACTGGTGCTGTTTGGCTGGTTCTCCCGTAAAACTTTATAACAAGAATGTCTGTCTGGGTTTGCCTAATTCCCACCTCCCGATTCTCTCCCCCTCCCTTTTTAATGTCACATTTTAATTGAGCCCATAAGCAGGCAGGAGGCTAACTCTGGCCCATAGTTAGCTGTCAATCATAGTAACCTACTTTAAAAGACCCAGAATAAAAGAACGATTCCCACCAATACAATCCATTTGTGGAGAGAGGCTTATTGACATAAATGGGGTTATTCGAAGGCAGGGTTGGAGAAAGAGATGAAGGAGTCCGCAGATCTAATAAAGGGGCGTACACAGATGACGCAAGACAAAGACAGCCAAAAACAAACAGGAAAAAGACACATCAAATGTTGACTGAATTAAATATTTAAGGAGGCTCCAAACCACAACTTGAAAAGCACTCCTCGGAACAATTAAAGTTCTACATGACTTAAAAGCTAAGACTGGAATTGTCCTATCTCACCTTCCTATTTCCCATCAGCAAACCAGGTTAATAGTAAGCTAGAGGAGATAGTCTTCGTAGCCAACAACTTCTGGTCTTCCCTGAGTGGCATGCAGGTCATCCAGAGTTGATTCTCGCTTTCCTTCCCATCCAGACACGATTCCTGCTCCTTTTGGTTCCTATCAAGCTAGCCAGAGGCATATTCACAACCTTCGTTCAAAGCTTGAAATATATATATATTTGTTTTCTGAGGTTTTCGCGGGTGTTTGTATGTAGGTCTTTGGTTATTCGGGTTTTCTCCCGCGTAAAATTGGAAGTGTCTTGGCGACGTTTCGACGAAGTCTCATTCGTCATCTTCAGGCTGGTGTTTTCGGCTTCGTGCTTCTAGGAGATCACACATTGCTCCTAGAAGCACGAAGCCAAAAGCACCAGCCTGAAGATGACGAATGAGACTTCGTCGAAACGTCGCCAAGACACTTCCAATTTTACATGGGAGAAAATCCGAATAACCAAAGACCTACATGTATATGTATATGTATATGTATATGTATATGTATATGTATATGTATATGTATATGTATATGTATATGTATATGTATATGTATATGTATATGTATATAATTAGTCATATTTCTATGCCATCCACTCTCCGAGGACTCTGGGCGGCTTACACCAAAGACAGTATGCTAAATAGCATATTGCCCCCTAACAATCTGGGTCTTCATTTTACCCACCTCGGAAGGATGGAAGGCTGAGCTCAATCTTGAGCCTGGTGAGATTTGAACTCACAGTAATTGCAGGCAGCTGGCAGCTAAGTGCTACTTTAACAGCACTTTAGTCTGCTGCGCCACCAAGGCTCCTTCATGCTGGCCACATGACCGCGGAAATTGTCTTCGGACAATGCTGGCTCCCTCGGCCAAGAAACGGAGCTGAGCACCGTGCCCTCGAGTCGGACACGACGAAGAGGAAAACCTTTTATCTTGTTTTAACTCTTCAATGGTACTCTGAAATGGTATGGGGGTTCCTGCCTAAGCAGGGGGTTGGACTAGAAGACCTCCAAGGTCCCTTCCGACTCTGTTATTCTATTCTAATTTCAGTGACTTCGTATTGAATGATAGAGGAAGCTTGAAATGCTATCTGGAGAAGTTGAAGGAAAGAGGAAGATGCAACGAAGTTCAGTAAATAAAATCAAAGGCCCAATAACGTGCAAGAACTCACCAGCTCATCCAGGTTCTTGAGGTCGCACAAGGCTATCCTTGGCGTGGTTTTGTTCAGGTACACGGGAGACTTGGGCCCCAAATTTTGGACCACCTGCTCTTTCCTCAGCTCCCCGCGGGCCACCTGGTCCCTCATCTCCTCCTCGATCTCTTCCTCCATCTGGATGAGCATGGGAGCCAACATCCCAAACTTGGAGCCCTTCCTGGCCACCTCCAGCAGGCAAAGGACGAAGTTCTTCTCGTTCTTCTTCAACACCAAGTCGTTCGTTTCAAACATCACCACGTCCTGGATGCCCAGCTCCTGACGGCACCACTGGATGAAGTTGGAGATGTTGTCCCGAGCGATGAAAGAGCCGGGGACCACGTTCTTCGCTTGGAAGATGACCTCCTTCTGAGGGATTCTCATGTGGGAAGCGGCTTCCGGGTTCGACTGTTGGAACTCCAGCGCGATCCGGTTGACGTTGTTGGCGTGCTGGCAGAGGTCATAGCCCGTCTCCAGGGCGTCCATGAAGTTCTCCACCTGGACATCCAGATCGTAGAGGGTGTTCAGCCACTCCGCCAGGTCCTCCTTCATGGCGTAGAGATAGTCCTCGCTGGAACGGAACGGACGGATGCTCTTAGAAGCCGCTGACTGGATGTTACTAGTGTCAGCCATTGTTCAGCGTCTTGGAGTAGTCACTGTGAGGCACAAAGGAAGGGAGATATCAGATATTGTCAAGGCAGCAAGGACTCACCACCAGCGGGGATTCACACCTCTAGCTAAGATTCTGTGCAGTTCGGAGAACCCCCAAATCCCACTCCTGGCTGGCCCCGCCCACCTTGCCCCTCCCCTCCCCTCCCAGGAGTCCCCACGCGGCCTGTTTTGGATGAAGCTGACTTTGTATAAATATACAAAAAGTATGAAGGCTTTTGCTTAACGCATTGTAAGCCGCCCTGAGTCTCCGGAGAAGGGCGGCATATAAATCAAATTAAAAAAAAAAAAATACCCATTTCCCCCCCCAAACTCCTGGGGGAAGGATATTGCAAAATCTCCATTCCAACCCTACTCTGGGGCCAGCCAGAGGTGGTATTTGCTGGTTCTCCAAACTACTCAAAATTTCCGCTACCGGTTCTCCAGAACCTGTTAGAACCTGCTGGATTTCACCCCTGATCTACTTGCATTTGAATCTTGTTATTCTATTATTTATCTTCCGGGATGGTACGTCTCATTTATTTTATTATAGAGGCCAGATCCCTGCATGAATGAAATCAGGAGGAGTCAGGTGAGAACTATTTTCCGAGTAGCACATGTTATGCTCACAAACTCACGCGCCCTTTTCAATGAAACGTGTTACTCGGAAAGGGTGCCGCCAGCCGTCGGGTAGGATGCCAGCCTAACACCTGTACAAATAAGCAGATGTGGTGCCCAGGACTTCTGTCGAAAGACAACTCCGCCCAAGAAGCTTCTGTTTTTCGACGACGTGTCCCGAGGGCTTGAGAAGAACTTTCCAATTTGTTCTTGGCGCTCTCTTCGAGCTGATTGACGGATGAAAATCTCAAGAGGGGACAGTTGTTGTTCTATATATTTTCTATCCCTTTTTTCTACCCCCAAAGCTTCCCCATTTATCCCAGGGGTCAGTTGATCACTATTTGCAACTTTCCCCATAGGCTTGTGACATATAACAAAAGTTGGAAGGGACCTCAGAGGTCTTCTAGTCCGACCCCCTGCTCAAACAGGAGACCCTATACAGTATGGTGACTTGGAGCCAATCACCAGGAGACTGGGAGTTCTAGTTCCGAGTTAGGCATGAAAGACAGCTGGGTGAGCTGTCTTTTTTTTTTTTTTTTGGAGTTTCAAGATCATCCTATTCCATGGCTGGAATGGCCTGGGAATAGCCCAGATCTTCACACAATTGAAAATCTATGGAGAATCTAAAGAAACTTGTTAGTCAGAAGCGACCCAGCAATAAAACCCAGTTAATAGAAGCCATCATTCCATCTTGGTTTCCCATTATAACAGCTCCAGAACTAAAAGACTTGGTTCACTCCATGGGAAGTGAACTGTAAACCGCCCTGAGTCTCCGGAGAAGGGCGGCATATAAATCAAATTTTTTTTAAAAAAGTTATAGTTCATAGTTCACAGCCACCGACTAGGTGGCTCAGTGGCTAAGGCACTGAGCTTTGCGATCAGGAAGGTCGGAGGTTCGAATCCCTAGTATAGATCTTCCTGCATGAGCAGGGGGTTGAGCTAGATGACCTCCAAGGCCCCTTCCAACTCGGTTACTGTTACTATTTATTTCCGACTAAACACCAACTAAGCACCAACGGATTCCCACGTCTTTCTGCTCAACTGCGCGCGATCCTGATGATCTCAGCCCCTCCACCGCAGTCGATCCGCCGTCCCAGGGATACAACTTTTGAATGACTCGGCGGTGGGGTGGGTGGGTGGGTGGGTGGGAGAAGGACAGAAGCCATCGGTAGAATGACTGGTGGGTGGGAGAGGGCATTTCCAATCCGGGAGTGGGAATTCCCTCCAACAACTCCAGAGCCCATTCTCTAGGGCTAGGCAAAAAGGGGTCGGATACATCTTGGGAAGGCGGGGGGGGGAGTGTGGGTGGGGGGTAGGCAGAGACGGACGGACAGACAAACGGACAGGGGAGCCCGCTGCGGGAGACCCTTCTGGCAGGACAGCCTGGGGACCATGGGCATTGGAGTCCCAGCTGCCCATGGTTCCCCGGCTTTCCTGCCAAAAGACTTCCACGGCTCTCTCTCCTCCAGGGACTCCAATGCCCATGGTCCCCAGGCTTCCCTGCCAGAAAACCTCCAGGGGTCTCGCTTCCAAGGACTCCGATGCCCATGGTTCCCGGGCTTCCCTGCCAGAAAACCTCCAAGGGTCTCACTTCAATGCCCATGGTTCCCGGCCTTCCCTGCCACAAGAGCTCCACGGCTCTCTCTCCTCCAGGGACTCCAATGCCCATGGTCCCCAGGCTTCCCTGCCAGAAAACCTCCAGGGGTCTCGCTTCCAAGGACTCTGATGCCCATGGTTCCCGCCGGGCTTTCCTGCCACAAGGGCTCCAGGGCTCTCTCCTCCAGGGACTCCAATGCCCATGGTCCCCGGGTTTCCCTGCCAGAAAACCTCCAAGGGTCTCGCTTCCAAGGACTCCAGTGCCCATGCTTCCCGCCGGGCATTCCTGCCACAAGGGCTCCAGGGCCCTCTCCTCCAGGGACTCCAATGCCCATGGTTCCCGGCCTTCCCTGCCCCCCCCCCCAGCTCCAACCCTGCGCCCTTACCTGCCTGCCTGCCCACGGGCGCCTCTCCAGAGAGAGAAACCCCCCCCTTCCCCACATACACGCCTTTCAAAAGACCCCGCGATGCCCTCCAGGCGGATGCGGGCAGCGGGAGAGGCGAGGACCCGCGATGGGCGCCGTTCCCACCTGCAAGTCATCCTCGCCGCCGCAGTTTCCCGGGGAAAGAGCCTTGGTAGTACAGTGGTTTAGTGCACCCTGTTATTAAGACCAGCTGCCTGCAATTTCTGCTGGTTCGAATCTCTCCAAGGCTCAAGGTTGACTCAGCCTTCCATCCTTTCTAAGGTAGGTAAATTGAGGACCCAGTTTGTGGGGGCAATAAGCTGACTTTGTATAAATACACAAAAGTATGAAGGCTATTGCTTAACGCATTGTCAGCCGCCCTGAGTCTCCGGAGAAGGGCGGCATAGAAATCAAATTAAAAAAGAAAAGAAAAGAAAGAGAAGGAAAGAAGGAAGGAGAAAAAGAAAAAAAGAAAAGCTGACTTTGTATAAAATATATACAAAAGGATGAAGGCGATTGCTTAACGCATTGTAAGCCGCCCTGAGTCTCCGGCATATAAATCAAATCAAAAAAATAATAATAAAAAAAAAATCAGCTGCGCAGCTGAAAAAGCCGCAGGGGGAACCGGCCGCCCCCCGACTCACCTGCACGGCCATCGCTCCGGACAGGCTGGCCGGATCCTCCTCCCCGCCTCCGCCGCAAATCGGGCGGATCAGCCCGGCCGGTCCGGCATCGCGGCTCCCTCCCGCCTGGCCCACGTGCGGCGCTCTCCTCCTCCTCCTCCTCCTCTGCCCGGGGTCCTGGCGGCGGCGCTGGGCTGGGGAGCCGGCCGGGGTCCTGGAGGCAGCCGAGCTGGGGGGGGGGGGTGGCGGCGCTGAGCTGCCCAGCCTCTGGCCGGGGATCCCGGGGCTCCAGGCGAAGGAAGAGGTGGAGCTGCCCGCCCGGCAGGAGGAGGAGAGAAGGAGGAGAGAGAGGAGGGGGAGGAAAAGGAGGGGAGGGGGAGGAGGAGGGAGAGGAGGGGGAGGGGGAGGAAGAAAAGGAGGAGGTAGAAGAGGAGGAGGAGGAGGGGATGAGGAAGAGGAGGAGGAGGGGAGGTGGAGGAGAAGGAGGAGGAGAGGAAGAGGAGGAGGGGAGGAGGAGGAAGAGAGGAGGGGATGAGAAAGAGTAGGAGAAGGAGGAGAGGAAGAGGAGGAAGAGGAGGAAGAGGAGGAGGGGATGAGGAGGAGGAGAAGGAGGGAAGGAGGAAGAGGAGGAAGAGGAGAAAGAAGAGGGGATGAGGAGGAAGAGGAGGAGAAGGAGGAGAGGAAGAGGAGGAAGGGATGAGGAGGAGGTGGAGGAGGAGAAGGAGGGAAGGAGGAAGAGGAGGAGAAGGAGGAAAGGAAGAGGAGGAGAAGGAGGAGGGGAAGAGAAGGAGGGAAGGAGGAAGAGTAGGAGAAGGAGGAAAGGAAGAGGCGGAAGGGATGAGAAGGAAGAGGAGGAGGGGATGAGGAAGAGGAGGAGAAGGAGGGAAGGAGGAAGAGGAGGAGAAGGAGGGAAGGAGGAGGAGAGGAAGAGGAGGAAGGGATGAGGAGGAGGAGGGGATGAGGAAGAGGAGGAGAAGGAGAGAAGGAGGAAGAGAAGGAGAGGAGGAGGAAGAGGAGGAGGGGATGAGGAAGAGGATGAGGAGGAGAAGGAAGGAAGGAGGAGGAGAAGGAGAAGAGGAGGAGGAAGAGGAGGAGGAAGAGGAGGAAGGCAAACCTAGCAGCGCCTTTGCGCCGGGCGCCCCGAGAGCATCCCGGCTGCTTGCGCCCGGCCAGTCCCCCGCGGGGGTTGCTGGCCTCCGGAGCCCGAGGCGGCGAGCGCGAAGCTGGGCAGGTCCTCGGCCTCCGCCTGCCGCTGCCGGCGCCTTGATCTCATCCGGATCAAGAGCCGAACACGCCCCGCTTCCTTCGGGTCAGCGCTGCATCGCTCCGGCCGGGAGGGAGGTGGCGGGACCGGGACCAGACGGGCGAGGGCTGGTGGGGGTCGGGATTGCGCAATGCGCACTCTGCACGCGCTCAGAGGCCACCTTGGCTTGCTTTTATGGGGCTCCCGGATGCTCCTCAATTGTCCTGGCAACCCTTTCCTTTGACAGCCCTTTTTTTTAAAATACCATTCCAACTTCTAGGGAAGGGAGGCAGCTCCCTTAACTGAGTCTAAGAAAACACTCTGTGCAAGCTCAGAGACCCTTCCATCCTTAGGAAGAGTCTGCTCTGGCTCAGACCCATACCCCGATTCCCCCCCCCCCCCCCAATCTCTGCCTTTTACCCACACCTCAACCCTGGGCGTTCGCACAACCAAACATCCTTGCATTATCTGGCGCTCTTCCTTTGACAGTCGCTTTTTTTTTTTTTAAATAACATTCCAACTTCTAGGGAAGGGAGGCAGCTCCCTTACTAACTTCTTCTAAGAAAAAAAAAAACGCTCTGTGCAAGCTCAGAGACCCTCGGTGGTTCTTTGTAGGGGGGGGTCAGGTCTGGCTCGGACCTTTACCCACGCCTCAACCTTGGTTCATGGACCGCAGGGGCGGTATTCACACAACCAAGCATTCCTGCATTATCTTCTAGACCGGGTGTCGGCAACCTGCGGCTCTGGAGCCGCATGTGGCTCTTTGGGCCCTCTGCTGTGGCTCCCTGTCGGGTGATCCCACCACTGGCTGGCTCCGCTCCTCGCTCTCCCCTCCCAGTCACTCCTCACCTGGCCTGAGAAGGTAAGGGTGACGGCAGGGGGGGGGATGGAGAAGCGGCCAGGGCAGAGACAGAGAGATATAGAGAAAGGGGGAGAGAGAGAGAGAGAGACAGAGAGAGGGAGAGAGAGAGAGACATAAAGAGATACAGAGAGGGGGGGAGAGAGAGACAGAGAGAGAAACAGAGAGAGGGAGAAAGAGAGAGAGAGACAGAGACAGATACAGAGAGAGTGGGAGAGAGAGAGACAGAGAGAAACAGAGAGAAGTGGAGAGAGAGAGACAGAGAGAGAGGGAGAGGGGAGAGAGATGTCAAAAGGATTTTGTGATTCCCGGCGTTTTTTAACAACCGGTTTTCTGCCCTAATGACCGGCTGGATAGGCGTGGCTAGGGAGGTCATGTGACTGGTGGAAGTGAGTGACGTCGAGTTGGCCACGCCCACTCAGGTTTTGTGGCTCCCGGTGTTTTTCTTTTCTGTGGGAAACGGATCCAAATGACGCTTTGAATGTTTCAGGTTACAGATCCTCTAGACCAAAGGATTTGTATGCAGGTCAGAGCTGCTACTGCTGAAACAGTAGAGATCTGTTTTTAAAAAGTGGAAGCAACACCATTTTTAGACATGGAATTTCATCCCGAAACTCATCCTGGTGTCCGTTTTTGCATTTGGTTTCAAAAAAAAAATTTGGCTTCAAAAACATTTTGGTTCCTGGGAAGCATTTTTCCTGACCATTAAGTCACGCGTTTTCTTCCCCAGGCACCAAAAAGGCTCTATTTTTAAAAAGTGGAAGCAACTCCATTTTTAGACATGGAATTTCATCCCGAAACTCATCCTGGTGTCCGTTTTGGCGTTTGGTTTCAAAAAAAAAATTTGGCTTCAAAAAACCATTTGGTTCCTGGGAAGCATTTTTCCTGACCATTAAGTCACGCGTTTTCTTCCCCAGGCACCAAAAAGGCTCGATTTTTAAAAAGTGGAAGCAACACCATTTTTAGACATGGAATTTCATCCCGAAACTCATCCTGGTGTCCGTTTTGGCATTTGGTTTCAAAAAAAAAATTTGGCTTCAAAAAACCATTTGGTTCCTGGGAAGCATTTTTCCTGACCATTAAGTCACGCGTTTTCTTCCCCAGGCACCAAAAAGGCTCGATTTTTAAAAAATGGAAGCAACACCATTTTTAGACATGGAATTTCATCCCGAA
This sequence comes from Pantherophis guttatus, assembly GCF_059756535.1. Lineage (NCBI taxonomy): Eukaryota > Metazoa > Chordata > Lepidosauria > Squamata > Colubridae > Pantherophis > Pantherophis guttatus. The sequence continues at coordinate 3,230,478 of NC_142079.1, read as the reverse complement.
ACTCATCCTGGTGTCCGTTTTGGCATTTGGTTTCAAAAAAAAAATTTGGCTTCAAAAAACCATTTGGTTCCTGGGAAGCATTTTTCCTGACCATTAAGTCACGCGTTTTCTTCCCCAGGCACCAAAAAGGCTCGATTTTTAAAAAGTGGAAGCAACACCATTTTTAGACATGGAATTTCATCCCGAAACTCATCCTGGTGTCCGTTTTGGCGTTTGGTTTCAAAAAAAAAATTTGGCTTCAAAAAACCATTTGGTTCCTGGGAAGCATTTTTCCTGACCATTAAGTCACGCGTTTTCTTCCCCAGGCACCAAAAAGGCTCGATTTTTAAAAAGTGGAAGCAACACCATTTTTAGACATGGAATTTCATCCCGAAACTCATCCTGGTGTCCGTTTTTGCATTTGGATTCAAAAAAAAAATTTGCTTCAAAAAACATTTTGGTTCCTGGGCAGCATTTTTCCTGACCATTAAGTCACGCGTTTTCTTCCCCAGGCACCAAAAAGGCTCGATTTTTAAAAAGTGGAAGCAACACCATTTTTAGACATGGAATTTCATCCCGAAACTCATCCTGGTGTCCGTTTTTGCATTTGGATTCAAAAAAAAAATTTGCTTCAAAAAACATTTTGGTTCCTGGGCAGCATTTTTCCTGACCATTAAGTCACGCGTTTTCTTCCCCAGGCACCAAAAAGGCTCGATTTTTAAAAAGTGGAAGCAACACCATTTTTAGACATGGAATTTCATCCCGAAACTCATCCTGGTGTCCGTTTTGGCGTTTGGTTTCAAAAAAAAAATTTGGCTTCAAAAAACCATTTGGTTCCTGGGAAGCATTTTTCCTGACCATTAAGTCACGCGTTTTCTTCCCCAGGCACCAAAAAGGCTCGATTTTTAAAAAGTGGAAGCAACACCATTTTTAGACATGGAATTTCATCCCGAAACTCATCCTGGTGTCCGTTTTGGCGTTTGGTTTCAAAAAAAAAATTTGGCTTCAAAAAACCATTTGGTTCCTGGGAAGCATTTTTCCTGACCATTAAGTCACGCGTTTTCTTCCCCAGGCACCAAAAAGGCTCGATTTTTAAAAAGTGGAAGCAACACCATTTTTAGACATGGAATTTCATCCCGAAACTCATCCTGGTGTCCGTTTTTGCATTTGGATTCAAAAAAAAAATTTGCTTCAAAAAACATTTTGGTTCCTGGGCAGCATTTTTCCTGACCATTAAGTCACGCGTTTTCTTCCCCAGGCACCAAAAAGGCTCGATTTTTAAAAAGTGGAAGCAACACCATTTTTAGACATGGAATTTCATCCCGAAACTCATCCTGGTGTCCGTTTTGGCGTTTGGTTTCAAAAAAAAAATTTGGCTTCAAAAAACCATTTGGTTCCTGGGAAGCATTTTTCCTGACCATTAAGTCACGCGTTTTCTTCCCCAGGCACCAAAAAGGCTCGATTTTTAAAAAGTGGAAGCAACACCATTTTTAGACATGGAATTTCATCCCGAAACTCATCCTGGTGTCCGTTTTTGCATTTGGTTTCAAAAAAAAAATTTGCTTCAAAAAACATTTTGGTTCCTGGGCAGCATTTTTCCTGACCATAAAGTCACACGTTTTCTTCCCCAGGCACCAAAAAGGCTCGATTTTTAAAAAGTGGAAGCAACACCATTTTTAGACATGGAATTTCATCCCGAAACTCATCCTGGTGTCCGTTTTGGAATTTGGTTTCAAAAAAAAAAATTGGCTTCAAAAAACTATTTGGTTCCTGGGAAGCATTTTTCCTGACCATTAAGTCACGCGTTTTCTTCCCCAGGCACCAAAAAGGCTCGATTTTTAAAAAGTGGAAGCAACACCATTTTTAGACATGGAATTTCATCCCGAAACTCATCCTGGTGTCCGTTTTGGCGTTTGGTTTCAAAAAAAAAATTTGGCTTCAAAAAACCATTTGGTTCCTGGGAAGCATTTTTCCTGACCATTAAGTCACGCGTTTTCTTCCCCAGGCACCAAAAAGGCTCGATTTTTAAAAAGTGGAAGCAACACCATTTTTAGACATGGAATTTCATCCCGAAACTCATCCTGGTGTCCGTTTTGGCGTTTGGTTTCAAAAAAAAAATTTGGCTTCAAAAAACCATTTGGTTCCTGGGAAGCATTTTTCCTGACCATTAAGTCACGCGTTTTCTTCCCCAGGCACCAAAAAGGCTCGATTTTTAAAAAGTGGAAGCAACACCATTTTTAGACATGGAATTTCATCCCGAAACTCATCCTGGTGTCCGTTTTTGCATTTGGATTCAAAAAAAAAATTTGCTTCAAAAAACATTTTGGTTCCTGGGCAGCATTTTTCCTGACCATTAAGTCACGCGTTTTCTTCCCCAGGCACCAAAAAGGCTCGATTTTTAAAAAGTGGAAGCAACACCATTTTTAGACATGGAATTTCATCCCGAAACTCATCCTGGTGTCCGTTTTGGCGTTTGGTTTCAAAAAAAAAATTTGGCTTCAAAAAACCATTTGGTTCCTGGGAAGCATTTTTCCTGACCATTAAGTCACGCGTTTTCTTCCCCAGGCACCAAAAAGGCTCGATTTTTAAAAAGTGGAAGCAACACCATTTTTAGACATGGAATTTCATCCCGAAACTCATCCTGGTGTCCGTTTTTGCATTTGGTTTCAAAAAAAAAATTTGCTTCAAAAAACATTTTGGTTCCTGGGCAGCATTTTTCCTGACCATAAAGTCACACGTTTTCTTCCCCAGGCACCAAAAAGGCTCGATTTTTAAAAAGTGGAAGCAACACCATTTTTAGACATGGAATTTCATCCCGAAACTCATCCTGGTGTCCGTTTTGGAATTTGGTTTCAAAAAAAAAAATTGGCTTCAAAAAACTATTTGGTTCCTGGGAAGCATTTTTCCTGACCATTAAGTCACGCGTTTTCTTCCCCAGGCACCAAAAAGGCTCGATTTTTAAAAAGTGGAAGCAACACCATTTTTAGACATGGAATTTCATCCCGAAACTCATCCTGGTGTCCGTTTTGGCGTTTGGTTTCAAAAAAAAAATTTGGCTTCAAAAAACCATTTGGTTCCTGGGAAGCATTTTTCCTGACCATTAAGTCACGCGTTTTCTTCCCCAGGCACCAAAAAGGCTCGATTTTTAAAAAGTGGAAGCAACACCATTTTTAGACATGGAATGTCATCCCGAAACTCATCCTGGTGTCCGTTTTTGCATTTGGATTCAAAAAAAAAATTTGCTTCAAAAAACATTTTGGTTCCTGGGCAGCATTTTTCCTGACCATTAAGTCACGCGTTTTCTTCCCCAGGCACCAAAAAGGCTCGATTTTTAAAAAGTGGAAGCAACACCATTTTTAGACATGGAATTTCATCCCGAAACTCATCCTGGTGTCCGTTTTTGCATTTGGTTTCAAAAAAAAAATTTGGCTTCAAAAAACCATTTGGTTCCTGGGAAGCATTTTTCCTGACCATTAAGTCACGCGTTTTCTTCCCCAGGCAGCAAAATGGCTCGATTTTTAAAAAGTGGAAGCAACACCATTTTTAGACATGGAATTTCATCCCGAAACTCATCCTGGTGTCCGTTTTGGCATTTGGTTTCAAAAAAAAAAATTGGCTTCAAAAAACATTTTGGTTCCTGGGCAGCATTTTTCCTGACCATTAGGTCACGCGTTTTCTTCCCCAGGCACCAAAAAGGCTCGATTTTTAAAAAGTGGAAGCAACACCATTTTTAGACATGGAATTTCATCCCGAAACTCATCCTGGTGTCCGTTTTGGCATTTGGTTTCAAAAAAAAAAATTTGGCTTCAAAAAACCATTTGGTTCCTGGGCAGCATTTTTCCTGACCATTAAGTCACGCGTTTTCTTCCCCAGGCACCAAAAAGGCTCGATTTTTAAAAAGTGGAAGCAACACCATTTTTAGACATGGAATTTCATCCCGAAACTCATCCTGGTGTCCGTTTTGGCATTTGGTTTCAAAAAAAAAATTTGGCTTCAAAAAACCATTAGGTTCCTGGGAAGCATTTTTCCTGACCATTAAGTCACGCGTTTTCTTCCCCAGGCACCAAAAAGGCTCGATTTTTAAAAAGTGGAAGCAACACCATTTTTAGACATGGAATTTCATCCCGAAACTCATCCTGGTGTCCGTTTTGGCATTTGGTTTCAAAAAAAAAATTTGGCTTCAAAAAACCATTTGGTTCCTGGGAAGCATTTTTCCTGACCATTAAGTCACGCGTTTTCTTCCCCAGGCACCAAAAAGGCTCGATTTTTAAAAAGTGGAAGCAACACCATTTTTAGACATGGAATTTCATCCCGAAACTCATCCTGGTGTCCGTTTTGGCATTTGGATTCAAAAAAAAAATTTGGTTTCAAAAAACTATTTGGTTCCTGGGAAGCATTTTTCCTGACCATTAAGTCACGCGTTTTCTTCCCCAGGCACCAAAAAGGCTCGATTTTTAAAAAGTGGAAGCAACACCATTTTTAGACATGGAATTTCATCCCGAAACTCATCCTGGTGTCCGTTTTGGCATTTGGTTTCAAAAAAAAAATTTGGCTTCAAAAAACCATTTGGTTCCTGGGAAGCATTTTTCCTGACCATTAAGTCACGCGTTTTCTTCCCCAGGCACCAAAAAGGCTCGATTTTTAAAAAGTGGAAGCAACACCATTTTTAGACATGGAATTTCATCCCGAAACTCATCCTGGTGTCCGTTTTGGCGTTTGGTTTCAAAAAAAAAATTTGGCTTCAAAAAACCATTTGGTTCCTGGGAAGCATTTTTCCTGACCATTAAGTCACGCGTTTTCTTCCCCAGGCACCAAAAAGGCTCGATTTTTAAAAAGTGGAAGCAACACCATTTTTAGACATGGAATTTCATCCCGAAACTCATCCTGGTGTCCGTTTTGGCATTTGGTTTCAAAAAAAAAATTGGCTTCAAAAAACATTTTGGTTCCTGGGAAGCATTTTTCCTGACCATTAAGTCACGCGTTTTCTTCCCCAGGCACCAAAAAGGCTCGATTTTTAAAAAGTGGAAGCAACACCATTTTTAGACATGGAATTTCATCCCGAAACTCATCCTGGTGTCCGTTTTGGCATTTGGTTTCAAAAAAAAAATTTGGCTTCAAAAAACCATTTGGTTCCTGGGAAGCATTTTTCCTGACCATTAAGTCACGCGTTTTCTTCCCCAGGCACCAAAAAGGCTCGATTTATAAAAAGTGGAAGCAACACCATTTTTAGACATGGAATTTCATCCCGAAACTCATCCTGGTGTCCGTTTTTGCATTTGGTTTCAAAAAAAAAATTTGCTTCAAAAAACATTTTGGTTCCTGGGCAGCATTTTTCCTGACCATTAAGTCACGCGTTTTCTTCCCCAGGCACCAAAAAGGCTCGATTTTTAAAAAGTGGAAGCAACACCATTTTTAGACATGGAATTTCATCCCGAAACTCATCCTGGTGTCCGTTTTTGCATTTGGTTTCAAAAAAAAATTTGCTTCAAAAAACATTTTGGTTCCTGGCCAGCATTTTTCCTGACCATTAAGTCACGCGTTTTCTTCCCCAGGCACCAAAAAGGCTCGATTTTTAAAAAGTGGAAGCAACACCATTTTTAGACATGGAATTTCATCCCGAAACTCATCCTGGTGTCCGTTTTTGCATTTGGTTTCAAAAAAAAAATTTGCTTCAAAAAACATTTTGGTTCCTGGGCAGCATTTTTCCTGACCATTAAGTCACGCGTTTTCTTCCCCAGGCACCAAAAAGGCTCGATTTTTAAAAAGTGGAAGCAACACCATTTTTAGACATGGAATTTCATCCCGAAACTCATCCTGGTGTCCGTTTTTGCATTTGGTTTCAAAAAAAAAATTTGCTTCAAAAAACATTTTGGTTCCTGGCCAGCATTTTTCCTGACCATTAAGTCACGCGTTTTCTTCCCCAGGCACCAAAAAGGCTCGATTTTTAAAAAGTGGAAGCAACACCATTTTTAGACATGGAATTTCATCCCGAAACTCATCCTGGTGTCCGTTTTGGCATTTGGTTTCAAAAAAAAATTTGGCTTCAAAAAACTATTTGGTTCCTTGGAAGCATTTTTCCTGACCATTAAGTCACGCGTTTTCTTCCCCAGGCACCAAAAAGGCTCGATTTTTAAAAAGTGGAAGCAACACCATTTTTAGACATGGAATTTCATCCCGAAACTCATCCTGGTGTCCGTTTTGGCATTTGGATTCAAAAAAAAAATTTGGCTTCAAAAAACTATTTGGTTCCTGGGAAGCATTTTTCCTGACCATTAAGTCACGCGTTTTCTTCCCCAGGCACCAAAAAGGCTCGATTTTTAAAAAGTGGAAGCAACACCATTTTTAGACATGGAATTTCATCCCGAAACTCATCCTGGTGTCCGTTTTGGCATTTGGTTTCAAAAAAAAATTTGGCTTCAAAAAACTATTTGGTTCCTTGGAAGCATTTTTCCTGACCATTAAGTCACGCGTTTTCTTCCCCAGGCACCAAAAAGGCTCGATTTTTAAAAAGTGGAAGCAACACCATTTTTAGACATGGAATTTCATCCCGAAACTCATCCTGGTGTCCGTTTTGGCGTTTGGTTTCAAAAAAAAAATTTGGCTTCAAAAAACCATTTGGTTCCTGGGAAGCAATTTTCCTGACCATTAGGTCACGCGTTTTCTTCCCCAGGCACCAAAAAGGCTCTATTTTTAAAAAGTGAAAGCAACACCATTTTTAGACATGGAATTTCATCCCGAAACTCATCCTGGTGTCCGTTTTGGCATTTGGTTTCAAAAAAAAAATTTGGCTTCAAAAAACCATTTCGTTCCTGGGAAGCATTTTTCCTGACCTTTAAGTCACGCGTTTTCTTCCCCAGGCACCAAAAAGGCTCGATTTTTAAAAAGTGGAAGCAACACCATTTTTAGACATGGAATTTCATCCCGAAACTCATCCTGGTGTCCGTTTTGGCGTTTGGTTTCAAAAAAAAAATTTGGCTTCAAAAAACCATTTGGTTCCTGGGAAGCATTTTTCCTGACCATTAAGTCACGCGTTTTCTTCCCCAGGCACCAAAAAGGCTCGATTTTTAAAAAGTGGAAGCAACACCATTTTTAGACATGGAATTTCAGCCCGAAACTCATCCTGGTGTCCGTTTTTGCATTTGGTTTCAAAAAAAAAATTTGCTTCAAAAAACATTTTGGTTCCTGGGCAGCATTTTTCCTGACCATTAAGTCACGCGTTTTCTTCCCCAGGCACCAAAAAGGCTCGATTTTTAAAAAGTGGGAGCAACACCATTTTTAGACATGGAATTTCATCCCGAAACTCATCCTGGTGTCCGTTTTGGCATTTGGTTTCAAAAAAAAAATTTGGCTTCAAAAAACCATTTGGTTCCTGGGAAGTATTTTTCCTGACCATTAAGTCACGCGTTTTCTTCCCCAGGCACCAAAAAGGCTCGATTTTTAAAAAGTGGAAGCAACACCATTTTTAGACATGGAATTTCATCCCGAAACTCATCCTGGTGTCCGTTTTGGCATTTGGTTTCAAAAAAAAAATTGGCTTCAAAAAACTATTTGGTTCCTGGGAAGCATTTTTCCTGACCATTAAGTCACGCGTTTTCTTCCCCAGGCACCAAAAAGGCTCGATTTTTAAAAAGTGGAAGCAACACCATTTTTAGACATGGAATTTCATCCCGAAACTCATCCTGGTGTCCGTTTTGGCATTTGGATTCAAAAAAAAAATTTGGCTTCAAAAAACTATTTGGTTCCTGGGAAGCATTTTTCCTGACCATTAAGTCACGCGTTTTCTTCCCCAGGCACCAAAAAGGCTCGATTTTTAAAAAGTGGAAGCAACACCATTTTTAGACATGGAATTTCATCCCGAAACTCATCCTGGTGTCCGTTTTTGCATTTTATTTCAAACAAAAAATTTGGCTTCAAAAAACATTTTGGTTCCTGGGCAGCATTTTTCCTGACCATTAAGTCACGCGTTTTCTTCCCCAGGCACCAAAAAGGCTCGATTTTTAAAAAGTGGAAGCAACACCATTTTTAGACATGGAATTTCATCCCGAAACTCATCCTGGTGTCCGTTTTTGCATTTGGTTTCAAAAAAAAAATTTGGCTTCAAAAAACCATTTGGTTCCTGGGAAGCAATTTTCCTGACCATTAGGTCACGCGTTTTCTTCCCCAGGCACCAAAAAGGCTCGATTTTTAAAAAGTGAAAGCAACACCATTTTTAGACATGGAATTTCATCCCGAAACTCATCCTGGTGTCCGTTTTGGCATTTGGATTCAAAAAAAAAATTTGCTTCAAAAAACATTTTGGTTCCTGGGCAGCATTTTTCCTGACCATTAGGTCACGCGTTTTCTTCCCCAGGCACCAAAAAGGCTCGATTTTTAAAAAGTGGAAGCAACACCATTTTTAGACATGGAATTTCATCCCGAAACTCATCCTGGTGTCCGTTTTGGCATTTGGTTTCAAAAAAAAAATTTGGCTTCAAAAAACCATTTGGTTCCTGGGAAGCATTTTTCCTGACCATTAAGTCACGCGTTTTCTTCCCCAGGCACCAAAAAGGCTCGATTTTTAAAAAGTGGAAGCAACACCATTTTTAGACATGGAATTTCATCCCGAAACTCATCCTGGTGTCTGTTTTGGCGTTTGGTTTCAAAAAAAAAATTTGGCTTCAAAAAACCATTTGGTTCCTGGGAAGCATTTTTCCTGACCATTAAGTCACGCGTTTTCTTCCCCAGGCACCAAAAAGGCTCGATTTTTAAAAAGTGGAAGCAACACCATTTTTAGACATGGAATTTCATCCCGAAACTCATCCTGGTGTCCGTTTTGGCATTTGGATTCAAAAAAAAAATTTGGCTTCAAAAAACTATTTGGTTCCTGGGAAGCATTTTTCCTGACCATTAAGTCACGCGTTTTCTTCCCCAGGCACCAAAAAGGCTCGATTTTTAAAAAGTGGAAGCAACACCATTTTTAGACATGGAATTTCATCCCGAAACTCATCCTGGTGTCCGTTTTGGCATTTGGATTCAAAAAAAAAATTTGGCTTCAAAAAACCATTTGGTTCCTGGGAAGCATTTTTCCTGACCATTAAGTCACGCGTTTTCTTCCCCAGGCACCAAAAAGGCTCGATTTTTAAAAAGTGGAAGCAACACCATTTTTAGACATGGAATTTCATCCCGAAACTCATCCTGGTGTCCGTTTTGGCGTTTGGTTTCAAAAAAAAAATTTGGCTTCAAAAAACCATTTGGTTCCTGGGAAGCATTTTTCCTGACCATTAAGTCACGCGTTTTCTTCCCCAGGCACCAAAAAGGCTCGATTTTTAAAAAGTGGAAGCAACACCATTTTTAGACATGGAATTTCATCCCGAAACTCATCCTGGTGTCCGTTTTGGCATTTGGATTCAAAAAAAAAATTTGGCTTCAAAAAACTATTTGGTTCCTGGGAAGCATTTTTCCTGACCATTAAGTCACGCGTTTTCTTCCAGAGGCACCAAAAAGGCTCGATTTTTAAAAAGTGGAAGCAACACCATTTTTAGACATGGAATTTCATCCCGAAACTCATCCTGGTGTCCGTTTTGGCATTTGGTTTCAAAAAAAAAATTTGGCTTCAAAAAACCATTTGGTTCCTGGGCAGCATTTTTCCTGACCATTAAGTCACGCGTTTCCTTCCCCAGGCACCAAAAAGGCTCGATTTTTAAAAAGTGGAAGCAACACCATTTTTAGACATGGAATTTCATCCCGAAACTCATCCTGGTGTCCGTTTTGGCATTTGGTTTCAAAAAAAAAATTTGGCTTCAAAAAACCATTTGGTTCCTGGGAAGCAATTTTCCTGACCATTAGGTCACGCGTTTTCGTCCCCAGGCACCAAAAAGGCTCGATTTTTAAAAAGTGAAAGCAACACCATTTTTAGACATGGAATTTCATCCCGAAACTCATCCTGGTGTCCGTTTTGGCATTTGGTTTCAAAAAAAAAATTTGGCTTCAAAAAACCATTTGGTTCCTGGGAAGCATTTTTCCTGACCATTAAGTCACGCGTTTTCTTCCCCAGGCACCAAAAAGGCTCGATTTTTAAAAAGTGAAAGCAACACCATTTTTAGACATGGAATTTCATCCCGAAACTCATACTGGTGTCCGTTTTGGCATTTGGATTCAAAAAAAAAATTTGGCTTCAAAAAACTATTTGGTTCCTGGGCAGCATTTTTCCTGACCATTAAGTCACGCGTTTTCTTCCCCAGGCACCAAAAAGGCTCGATTTTTAAAAAGTGGAAGCAACACCATTTTTAGACATGGAATTTCATCCCGAAACTCATCCTGGTGTCCGTTTTGGCCTTTGGTTTCAAAAAAAAATTTGGCTTCAAAAAACTATTTGGTTCCTGGGAAGCATTTTTCCTGACCATTAAGTCACGCGTTTTCTTCCCCAGGCACCAAAAAGGCTCGATTTTTAAAAAGTGGAAGCAACACCATTTTTAGACATGGAATTTCATCCCGAAACTCATCCTGGTGTCCGTTTTGGCATTTGGTTTCAAAAAAAAAATTTGGCTTCAAAAAACTATTTGGTTCCTGGGAAGCATTTTTCCTGACCATTAAGTCACGCGTTTTCTTCCCCAGGCACCAAAAAGGCTCGATTTTTAAAAAGTGGAAGCAACACCATTTTTAGACATGGAATTTCATCCCGAAACTCATCCTGGTGTCCGTTTTGGCGTTTGGTTTCAAAAAAAAAATTTGGCTTCAAAAAACCATTTGGTTCCTGGGCAGCATTTTTCCTGACCATTAAGTCACGCGTTTTCTTCCCCAGGCACCAAAAAGGCTCGATTTTTAAAAAGTGGAAGCAACACCATTTTTAGACATGGAATTTCATCCCGAAACTCATCCTGGTGTCCGTTTTGGCGTTTGGTTTCAAAAAAAAAATTTGGCTTCAAAAAACCATTTGGTTCCTGGGAAGCATTTTTCCTGACCATTAAGTCACGCGTTTTCTTCCCCAGGCACCAAAAAGGCTCGATTTTTAAAAAGTGGAAGCAACACCATTTTTAGACATGGAATTTCATCCCGAAACTCATCCTGGTGTCCGTTTTTGCATTTGGTTTCAAAAAAAAAATTTGCTTCAAAAAACATTTTGGTTCCTGGGCAGCATTTTTCCTGACCATTAAGTCACGCGTTTTCTTCCCCAGGCACCAAAAAGGCTCGATTTTTAAAAAGTGGAAGCAACACCATTTTTAGACATGGAATTTCATCCCGAAACTCATCCTGGTGTCCGTTTTGGCATTTGGTTTCAAAAAAAAAATTTGGCTTCAAAAAACCATTTGGTTCCTGGGAAGCATTTTTCCTGACCATTAAGTCACGCGTTTTCTTCCCCAGGCACCAAAAAGGCTCGATTTTTAAAAAGTGGAAGCAACACCATTTTTAGACATGGAATTTCATCCCGAAACTCATCCTGGTGTCCGTTTTGGCATTTGGTTTCAAAAAAAAAATTTGGCTTCAAAAAACCATTTGGTTCCTGGGAAGCATTTTTCCTGACCATTAAGTCACGCGTTTTCTTCCCCAGGCACCAAAAAGGCTCGATTTTTAAAAAGTGGAAGCAACACCATTTTTAGACATGGAATTTCATCCCGAAACTCATCCTGGTGTCCGTTTTGGCATTTGGTTTCAAAAAAAAAATTGGCTTCAAAAAACCATTTGGTTCCTGGGCAGCATTTTTCCTGACCATTAAGTCACGCGTTTTCTTCCCCAGGCACCAAAAAGGCTCGATTTTTAAAAAGTGGAAGCAACACCATTTTTAGACATGGAATTTCATCCCGAAACTCATCCTGGTGTCCGTTTTGGCATTTGGTTTCAAAAAAAAAATTGGCTTCAAAAAACTATTTGGTTCCTGGGAAGCATTTTTCCTGACCATTAAGTCACGCGTTTTCTTCCCCAGGCACCAAAAAGGCTCGATTTTTAAAAAGTGGAAGCAACACCATTTTTAGACATGGAATTTCATCCCGAAACTCATCCTGGTGTCCGTTTTGGCATTTGGATTCAAAAAAAAAATTTGGCTTCAAAAAACTATTTGGTTCCTGGGAAGCATTTTTCCTGACCATTAAGTCACGCGTTTTCTTCCCCAGGCACCAAAAAGGCTCGATTTTTAAAAAGTGGAAGCAACACCATTTTTAGACATGGAATTTCATCCCGAAACTCATCCTGGTGTCCGTTTTGGCATTTGGTTTCAAAAAAAAAATTTGGCTTCAAAAAACTATTTGGTTCCTGGGAAGCATTTTTCCTGACCATTAAGTCACGCGTTTTCTTCCCCAGGCACCAAAAAGGCTCGATTTTTAAAAAGTGGAAGCAACACCATTTTTAGACATGGAATTTCATCCCGAAACTCATCCTGGTGTCCGTTTTGGCGTTTGGTTTCAAAAAAAAAATTTGGCTTCAAAAAACCATTTGGTTCCTGGGAAGCATTTTTCCTGACCATTAAGTCACGCGTTTTCTTCCCCAGGCACCAAAAAGGCTCGATTTTTAAAAAGTGGAAGCAACACCATTTTTAGACATGGAATTTCATCCCGAAACTCATCCTGCTGTCCGTTTTGGCGTTTGGTTTCAAAAAAAAAATTTGGCTTCAAAAAACCATTTGGTTCCTGGGAAGCATTTTTCCTGACCATTAAGTCACGCGTTTTCTTCCCCAGGCACCAAAAAGGCTCGATTTTGAAAAAGTGGAAGCAACACCATTTTTAGACATGGAATTTCATCCCGAAACTCATCCTGGTGTCCGTTTTGGCATTTGGATTCAAAAAAAGAATTTGGGTTCAAAAAACTATTTGGTTCCTGGGAAGCATTTTTCCTGACCATTAAGTCACGCGTTTTCTTCCCCAGGCACCAAAAAGGCTCGATTTTTAAAAAGTGGAAGCAACACCATTTTTAGACATGGAATTTCATCCCGAAACTCATCCTGGTGTCCGTTTTTGCATTTGGTTTCAAAAAAAAAATTTGCTTCAAAAAACATTTTGGTTCCTGGGCAGCATTTTTCCTGACCATTAAGTCACGCGTTTTCTTCCCCAGGCACCAAAAAGGCTCGATTTTTAAAAAGTGGAAGCAACACCATTTTTAGACATGGAATTTCATCCCGAAACTCATCCTGGTGTCCGTTTTGGCGTTTGGTTTCAAAAAAAAAATTTGGCTTCAAAAAACCATTTGGTTCCTGGGAAGCATTTTTCCTGACCATTAAGTCACGCGTTTTCTTCCCCAGGCACCAAAAAGGCTCGATTTTTAAAAAGTGGAAGCAACACCATTTTTAGACATGGAATTTCATCCCGAAACTCATCCTGGTGTCCGTTTTTGCATTTGGTTTCAAAAAAAAAATTTGCTTCAAAAAACATTTTGGTTCCTGGGCAGCATTTTTCCTGACCATTAGGTCACGCGTTTTCTTCCCCAGGCACCAAAAAGGCTCGATTTTTAAAAAGTGGAAGCAACACCATTTTTAGACATGGAATTTCATCCCGAAACTCATCCTGGTGTCCGTTTTGGCATTTGGTTTCAAAAAAAAAATTTGGCTTCAAAAAACCATTTGGTTCCTGGGCAGCATTTTTCCTGACCATTAAGTCACGCGTTTTCTTCCCCAGGCACCAAAAAGGCTCGATTTTTAAAAAGTGGAAGCAACACCATTTTTAGACATGGAATTTCATCCCGAAACTCATCCTGGTGTCCGTTTTTGCATTTGGTTTCAAAAAAAAAATTTGCTTCAAAAAACATTTTGGTTCCTGGGCAGCATTTTTCCTGACCATTAAGTCACGCGTTTTCTTCCCCAGGCACCAAAAAGGCTCGATTTTTAAAAAGTGGAAGCAACACCATTTTTAGACATGGAATTTCATCCCGAAACTCATCCTGGTGTCCGTTTTGGCGTTTGGTTTCAAAAAAAAAATTTGGCTTCAAAAAACCATTTGGTTCCTGGGAAGCATTTTTCCTGACCATTAAGTCACGCGTTTTCTTCCCCAGGCACCAAAAAGGCTCGATTTTTAAAAAGTGGAAGCAACACCATTTTTAGACATGGAATTTCATCCCGAAACTCATCCTGGTGTCCGTTTTTGCATTTGGTTTCAAAAAAAAAATTTGCTTCAAAAAACATTTTGGTTCCTGGGCAGCATTTTTCCTGACCATTAAGTCACGCGTTTCCTTCCCCAGGCACCAAAAAGGCTCGATTTTTAAAAAGTGGAAGCAACACCATTTTTAGACATGGAATTTCATCCCGAAACTCATCCTGGTGTCCGTTTTGGCATTTGGTTTCAAAAAAAAAATTTGGCTTCAAAAAACCATTTGGTTCCTGGGAAGCAATTTTCCTGACCATTAGGTCACGCGTTTTCGTCCCCAGGCACCAAAAAGGCTCGATTTTTAAAAAGTGAAAGCAACACCATTTTTAGACATGGAATTTCATCCCGAAACTCATCCTGGTGTCCGTTTTGGCATTTGGTTTCAAAAAAAAAATTTGGCTTCAAAAAACCATTTGGTTCCTGGGAAGCATTTTTCCTGACCATTAAGTCACGCGTTTTCTTCCCCAGGCACCAAAAAGGCTCGATTTTTAAAAAGTGAAAGCAACACCATTTTTAGACATGGAATTTCATCCCGAAACTCATACTGGTGTCCGTTTTGGCATTTGGATTCAAAAAAAAAATTTGGCTTCAAAAAACTATTTGGTTCCTGGGAAGCATTTTTCCTGACCATTAAGTCACGCGTTTTCTTCCCCAGGCACCAAAAAGGCTCGATTTTTAAAAAGTGGAAGCAACACCATTTTTAGACATGGAATTTCATCCCGAAACTCATACTGGTGTCCGTTTTGGCATTTGGTTTAAAAAAAAAATTTGGCTTCAAAAAACCATTTGGTTCCTGGGAAGCATTTTTCCTGACCATTAAGTCACGCGTTTTCTTCCCCAGGCACCAAAAAGGCTCGATTTTTAAAAAGTGGAAGCAACACCATTTTTAGACATGGAATTTCAACCCCGAAACTCATCCTGGTGTCCGTTTTGGCATTTGGTTTCAAAAAAAAAATTTGGCTTCAAAAAACCATTTGGTTCCTGGGCAGCATTTTTCCTGACCATTAAGTCACGCGTTTTCTTCCCCAGGCACCAAAAAGGCTCGATTTTTAAAAAGTGGAAGCAACACCATTTTTAGACATGGAATTTCATCCCGAAACTCATCCTGGTGTCCGTTTTGGCATTTGGTTTCAAAAAAAAAATTGGCTTCAAAAAACATTTTGGTTCCTGGGCAGCATTTTTCCTGACCATTAAGTCAAGCGTTTTCTTCCCCAGGCACCAAAAAGGCTCGATTTTTAAAAAGTGGAAGCAACACCATTTTTAGACATGGAATTTCATCCCGAAACTCATCCTGGTGTCCGTTTTGGCATTTGGATTCAAAAAAAAAATTTGGCTTCAAAAAACTATTTGGTTCCTGGGAAGCATTTTTCCTGACCATTAAGTCACGCGTTTTCTTCCCCAGGCACCAAAAAGGCTCGATTTTTAAAAAGTGGAAGCAACACCATTTTTAGACATGGAATTTCATCCCGAAACTCATCCTGGTCTCCGTTTTGGCATTTGGTTTCAAAAAAAAATTTGGCTTCAAAAAACCATTTGGTTCCTGGGAAGCATTTTTCCTGACCATTAAGTCACGCGTTTTCTTCCCCAGGCACCAAAAAGGCTCGATTTTTAAAAAGTGGAAGCAACACCATTTTTAGACATGGAATTTCATCCCGAAATTCATCCTGGTGTCCGTTTTTGCACTTGGTTTCAAAAAAAAAATTTGGCTTCAAAAAACCATTTGGTTCCTGGGAAGCATTTTTCCTGACCATTAAGTCACGCGTTTTCTTCCCCAGGCACCAAAAAGGCTCGATTTTTAAAAAGTGGAAGCAACACCATTTTTAGACATGGAATTTCATCCCGAAACTCATCCTGGTGTCCGTTTTTGCATTTGGTTTCAAAAAAAAAATTTGGCTTCAAAAAACCATTTGGTTCCTGGGCAGCATTTTTCCTGACCATTAAGTCATGCGTTTTCTTCCCCAGGCACCAAAAAGGCTCGATTTTTAAAAAGTGGAAGCAACACCATTTTTAGACATGGAATTTCATCCCGAAATTCATCCTGGTGTCCGTTTTGGCATTTGGTTTCAAAAAAAAAAATTGGCTTCAAAAAACATTTTGGTTCCTGGGCAGCATTTTTCCTGACCATTAAGTCACGCGTTTTCTTCCCCAGGCACCAAAAAGGCTCGATTTTTAAAAAGTGGAAGCAACACCATTTTTAGACATGGAATTTCATCCCGAAACTCATCCTGGTGTCCGTTTTGGCATTTGGATTCAAAAAAAAAATTTGGCTTCAAAAAACTATTTGGTTCCTGGGCAGCATTTTTCCTGACCATTAAGTCACGCGTTTTCTTCCCCAGGCACCAAAAAGGCTCGATTTTTAAAAAGTGGAAGCAACACCATTTTTAGACATGGAATTTCATCCCAAAACTCATCCTGGTGTCCGTTTTGGCATTTGGTTTCAAAAAAAAAACTGGCTTCAAAAAACCATTTGGTTCCTGGGCAGCATTTTTCCTGACCATTAAGTCACGCGTTTTATTCCCCAGGCACCAAAAAGGCTCGATTTTTAAAAAGTGGAAGCAACACCATTTTTAGACATGGAATTTCATCCCGAAACTCATCCTGGTGTCCGTTTTGGCATTTGGATTCAAAAAAAAAATTTGGCTTCAAAAAACTATTTGGTTCCTGGGAAGCATTTTTCCTGACCATTAAGTCACGTGTTTTCTTCCCCAGGCACCAAAAAGGCTCGATTTTTAAAAAGTGGAAGCAACACCATTTTTAGACATGGAATTTCATCCCGAAACTCATCCTGGTGTCCGTTTTGGCATTTGGTTTCAAAAAAAAAATTTGGCTTCAAAAAACCATTTGGTTCCTGGGAAGCATTTTTCCTGACCATTAAGTCACGTGTTTTCTTCCCCAGGCACCAAAAAGGCTCGATTTTTAAAAAGTGGAAGCAACACCATTTTTAGACATGGAATTTCATCCCGAAACTCATCCTGGTGTCCGTTTTGGCATTTGGATTCAAAAAAAAAAATTGGCTTCAAAAAACTATTTGGTTCCTGGGAAGCATTTTTCCTGACCATTAAGTCACGCGTTTTCTTCCCCAGGCACCAAAAAGGCTCGATTTTTAAAAAGTGGAAGCAACACCATTTTTAGACATGGAATTTCATCCCGAAATTCATCCTGGTGTCCGTTTTTGCACTTGGTTTCAAAAAAAAAATTTGGCTTCAAAAAACCATTTGGTTCCTGGGAAGCATTTTTCCTGACCATTAAGTCACGCGTTTTCTTCCCCAGGCACCAAAAAGGCTCGATTTTTAAAAAGTGGAAGCAACACCATTTTTAGACATGGAATTTCATCCCGAAACTCATCCTTGTGTCCGTTTTGGCATTTGGTTTCAAAAAAAAAATTTGGCTTCAAAAAACCATTTGGTTCCTGGGAAGCATTTTTCCTGACCATTAAGTCACGCGTTTTCTTCCCCAGGCACCAAAAAGGCTCGATTTTTAAAAAGTGGAAGCAACACCATTTTTAGACATGGAATTTCATCCCGAAACTCATCCTGGTGTCCGTTTTTGCATTTGGTTTCAAAAAAAAAATTTGGCTTCAAAAAACCATTTGGTTCCTGGGAAGCATTTTTCCTGACCATTAAGTCACGCGTTTTCTTCCCCAGGCACCAAAAAGGCTCGATTTTTAAAAAGTGGAAGCAACACCATTTTTAGACATGGAATTTCATCCCGAAATTCATCCTGGTGTCCGTTTTGGCATTTGGTTTCAAAAAAAAAATTGGCTTCAAAAAACCATTTGGTTCCTGGGAAGCATTTTTCCTGACCATTAAGTCACGCGTTTTCTTCCCCAGGCACCAAAAAGGCTCGATTTTTAAAAAGTGGAAGCAACACCATTTTTAGACATGGAATTTCATCCCGAAACTCATCCTGGTGTCCGTTTTGGCATTTGGTTTCAAAAAAAAAATTTGGCTTCAAAAAACCATTTGGTTCCTGGGAAGCATTTTTCCTGACCATTAAGTCACGCGTTTTCTTCCCCAGGCACCAAAAAGGCTCGATTTTTAAAAAGTGGAAGCAACACCATTTTTAGACATGGAATTTCATCCCGAAACTCATCCTGGTGTCCGTTTTGGCATTTGGATTCAAAAAAAAAATTTGGCTTCAAAAAACTATTTGGTTCCTGGGAAGCATTTTTCCTGACCATTAAGTCACGCGTTTTCTTCCCCAGGCACCAAAAAGGCTCGATTTTTAAAAAGTGGAAGCAACACCATTTTTAGACATGGAATTTCATCCCGAAACTCATCCTGGTGTCCGTTTTGGCATTTGGTTTCAAAAAAAAAATTTGCTTCAAAAAACATTTTGGTTCCTCGGCAGCATTTTTCCTGACCATTAAGTCACGCGTTTTCTTCCCCAGGCACCAAAAAGGCTCGATTTTTAAAAAGTGGAAGCAACACCATTTTTAGACATGGAATTTCATCCCGAAACTCATCCTGGTGTCCGTTTTTGCATTTGGTTTCAAAAAAAAAATTTGCTTCAAAAAACATTTTGGTTCCTGGGCAGCATTTTTCCTGACCATTAAGTCACGCGTTTTCTTCCCCAGGCACCAAAAAGGCTCGATTTTTAAAAAGTGGAAGCAACACCATTTTTAGACATGGAATTTCATCCCGAAATTCATCCTGGTGTCCGTTTTGGCATTTGGTTTCAAAAAAAAAATTGGCTTCAAAAAACCATTTGGTTCCTGGGAAGCATTTTTCCTGACCATTAAGTCACGCGTTTTCTTCCCCAGGCACCAAAAAGGCTCGATTTTTAAAAAGTGGAAGCAACACCATTTTTAGACATGGAATTTCATCCCGAAACTCATCCTGGTGTCCGTTTTGGCATTTGGTTTCAAAAAAAAAATTTGGCTTCAAAAAACCATTTGGTTCCTGGGAAGCATTTTTCCTGACCATTAAGTCACGCGTTTTCTTCCCCAGGCACCAAAAAGGCTCGATTTTTAAAAAGTGGAAGCAACACCATTTTTAGACATGGAATTTCATCCCGAAACTCATCCTGGTGTCCGTTTTGGCATTTGGATTCAAAAAAAAAATTTGGCTTCAAAAAACTATTTGGTTCCTGGGAAGCATTTTTCCTGACCATTAAGTCACGCGTTTTCTTCCCCAGGCACCAAAAAGGCTCGATTTTTAAAAAGTGGAAGCAACACCATTTTTAGACATGGAATTTCATCCCGAAACTCATCCTGGTGTCCGTTTTGGCATTTGGTTTCAAAAAAAAAATTTGGCTTCAAAAAACCATTTGGTTCCTGGGAAGCATTTTTCCTGACCATTAAGTCACGCGTTTTCTTCCCCAGGCACCAAAAAGGCTCGATTTTTAAAAAGTGGAAGCAACACCATTTTTAGACATGGAATTTCATCCCGAAACTCATCCTGGTGTCCGTTTTTGCATTTGGTTTCAAAAAAAAAATTTGCTTCAAAAAACATTTTGGTTCCTCGGCAGCATTTTTCCTGACCATTAAGTCACGCGTTTTCTTCCCCAGGCACCAAAAAGGCTCGATTTTTAAAAAGTGGAAGCAACACCATTTTTAGACATGGAATTTCATCCCGAAACTCATCCTGGTGTCCGTTTTTGCATTTGGTTTCAAAAAAAAAATTTGCTTCAAAAAACATTTTGGTTCCTGGGCAGCATTTTTCCTGACCATTAAGTCACGCGTTTTCTTCCCCAGGCACCAAAAAGGCTCGATTTTTAAAAAGTGGAAGCAACACCATTTTTAGACATGGAATTTCATCCCGAAACTCATCCTGGTGTCCGTTTTTGCATTTGGTTTCAAAAAAAAAATTTGGCTTCAAAAAACCATTTGGTTCCTGGGAAGCATTTTTCCTGACCATTAAGTCACGCGTTTTCTTCCCCAGGCACCAAAAAGGCTCGATTTTTAAAAAGTGGAAGCAACACCATTTTTAGACATGGAATTTCATCCCGAAACTCATCCTGGTGTCCGTTTTTGCATTTGGTTTCAAAAAAAAAAATTTGCTTCAAAAAACATTTTGGTTCCTGGGCAGCATTTTTCCTGACCATTAAGTCAAGCGTTTTCTTCCCCAGGCACCAAAAAGGCTCGATTTTAAAAAAGTGGAAGCAACACCATTTTTAGACATGGAATTTCATCCCGAAACTCATCCTGGTGTCCGTTTTGGCATTTGGTTTCAAAAAAAAATTTGGCTTCAAAAATCCATTTGGTTCCTGGGAAGCATTTTTCCTGACCATTAAGTCACGCGTTTTCTTCCCCAGGCACCAAAAAGGCTCGATTTTTAAAAAGTGGAAGCAACACCATTTTTAGACATGGAATTTCATCCCGAAATTCATCCTGGTGTCCGTTTTTGCACTTGGTTTCAAAAAAAAAATTTGGCTTCAAAAAACCGTTTGGTTCCTGGGAAGCATTTTTCCTGACCATTAAGTCACGCGTTTTCTTCCCCAGGCACCAAAAAGGCTCGATTTTTAAAAAGTGGAAGCAACACCATTTTTAGACATGGAATTTCATCCCGAAACTCATCCTGGTGTCCGTTTTGGCATTTGGTTTCAAAAAAAAAATTTGGCTTCAAAAAACATTTTGGTTCCTGGGCAGCATTTTCCCTGACCATTAAGTCACGCGTTTTCTTCCCCAAGCACCAAAAAGGCTCGATTTTTAAAAAGTGGAAGCAACACCATTTTTAGACATGGAATTTCATCCCGAAACTCATCCTGGTGTCCGTTTTGGCATTTGGTTTCAAAAAAAAATTTGGCTTCAAAAATCCATTTGGTTCCTGGGAAGCATTTTTCCTGACCATTAAGTCACGCGTTTTCTTCCCCAGGCACCAAAAAGGCTCGATTTTTAAAAAGTGGAAGCAACACCATTTTTAGACATGGAATTTCATCCCGAAATTCATCCTGGTGTCCGTTTTTGCACTTGGTTTCAAAAAAAAAATTTGGCTTCAAAAAACCATTTGGTTCCTGGGAAGCATTTTTCCTGACCATTAAGTCACGCGTTTTCTTCCCCAGGCACCAAAAGGCTCGATTTTTAAAAAGTGGAAGCAACACCATTTTTAGACATGGAATTTCATCCCGAAACTCATCCTGGTGTCCGTTTTGGCATTTGGTTTCAAAAAAAAAATTTGGCTTCAAAAAACATTTTGGTTCCTGGGCAGCATTTTCCCTGACCATTAAGTCACGCGTTTTCTTCCCCAAGCACCAAAAAGGCTCGATTTTTAAAAAGTGGAAGCAACACCATTTTTAGACATGGAATTTCATCCCGAAACTCATCCTGGTGTCCGTTTTGGCATTTGGTTTCAAAAAAAAAAATTGGCTTCAAAAAACATTTTGGTTCCTGGGCAGCATTTTTCCTGACCATTAGG
Source organism: Pantherophis guttatus (assembly GCF_059756535.1). NCBI lineage: Eukaryota > Metazoa > Chordata > Lepidosauria > Squamata > Colubridae > Pantherophis > Pantherophis guttatus. The sequence goes on along the minus strand of NC_142079.1, from coordinate 3,209,099 downwards.
TCACGCGTTTTCTTCCCCAGGCACCAAAAAGGCTCGATTTTTAAAAAGTGGAAGCAACACCATTTTTAGACATGGAATTTCATCCCGAAATTCATCCTGGTGTCCGTTTTGGCATTTGGTTTCAAAAAAAAAAATTGGCTTCAAAAAACATTTTGGTTCCTGGGCAGCATTTTTCCTGACCATTAAGTCACGCGTTTTCTTCCCCAGGCACCAAAAAGGCTCGATTTTTAAAAAGTGGAAGCAACACCATTTTTAGACATGGAATTTCATCCCGAAATTCATCCTGGTGTCCGTTTTGGCATTTGGTTTCAAAAAAAAAAATTGGCTTCAAAAAACATTTTGGTTCCTGGGCAGCATTTTCCCTGACCATTAAGTCACGCGTTTTCTTCCCCAGGCACCAAAAAGGCTCGATTTTTAAAAAGTGGAAGCAACACCATTTTTAGACATGGAATTTCATCCCGAAATTCATCCTGGTGTCCGTTTTGGCATTTGGTTTCAAAAAAAAAAATTGGCTTCAAAAAACATTTTGGTTCCTGGGCAGCATTTTTCCTGACCATTAAGTCACGCGTTTTCTTCCCCAGGCACCAAAAAGGCTCGATTTTTAAAAAGTGGAAGCAACACCATTTTTAGACATGGAATTTCATCCCGAAACTCATCCTGGTGTCCGTTTTGGCATTTGGTTTCAAAAAAAAAAATTGGCTTCAAAAAACATTTTGGTTCCTGGGCAGCATTTTTCCTGACCATTAGGTCACGCGTTTTCTTCCCCAGGCACCAAAAAGGCTCGATTTTTAAAAAGTGGAAGCAACACCATTTTTAGACATGGAATTTCATCCCGAAATTCATCCTGGTGTCCGTTTTGGCATTTGGTTTCAAAAAAAAAAATTGGCTTCAAAAAACATTTTGGTTCCTGGGCAGCATTTTCCCTGACCATTAAGTCACGCGTTTTCTTCCCCAGGCACCAAAAAGGCTCGATTTTTAAAAAGTGGAAGCAACACCATTTTTAGACATGGAATTTCATCCCGAAATTCATCCTGGTGTCCGTTTTGGCATTTGGTTTCAAAAAAAAAAATTGGCTTCAAAAAACATTTTGGTTCCTGGGCAGCATTTTTCCTGACCATTAAGTCACGCGTTTTCTTCCCCAGGCACCAAAAAGGCTCGATTTTTAAAAAGTGGAAGCAACACCATTTTTAGACATGGAATTTCATCCCGAAATTCATCCTGGTGTCCGTTTTGGCATTTGGTTTCAAAAAAAAAAATTGGCTTCAAAAAACATTTTGGTTCCTGGGCAGCATTTTTCCTGACCATTAGGTCACGCGTTTTCTTCCCCAGGCACCAAAAAGGCTCGATTTTTAAAAAGTGGAAGCAACACCATTTTTAGACATGGAATTTCATCCCGAAACTCATCCTGGTGTCCGTTCTGGCATTTGGTTTCAAAAAAAAATTTGGCTTCAAAAAACCATTTTTTTCCTGGGCAGCATTTTTCCTGACCATTAAGTCACGCGTTTTCTTCCCCAGGCACCAAAAAGGCTCGATTTTTAAAAAGTGGAAGCAACACCATTTTTAGACATGGAATTTCATCCCGAAACTCATCCTGGTGTCCGTTTTGGCATTTGGTTTCAAAAAAAAAATTTGGCTTCAAAAAACCATTTGGTTCCTGGGAAGCATTTTTCCTGACCATTAAGTCACGCGTTTTCTTCCCCAGGCACCAAAAAGGCTCGATTTTTAAAAAGTGGAAGCAACACCATTTTTAGACATGGAATTTCATCCCGAAACTCATCCTGGTGTCCGTTTTGGCGTTTGGTTTCAAAAAAAAAATTGGCTTCAAAAAACATTTTGGTTCCTGGGCAGCATTTTTCCTGACCATTAAGTCACGCGTTTTCTTCCCCAGGCACCAAAAAGGCTCGATTTTTAAAAAGTGGAAGCAACACCATTTTTAGACATGGAATTTCATCCCGAAACTCATCCTGGTGTCCGTTTTGGCATTTGGTTTCAAAAAAAAAATTTGGCTTCAAAAAACCATTTGTTCCTGGGAAGCATTTTTCCTGACCATTAAGTCACGCGTTTTCTTCCCCAGGCACCAAAAAGGCTCGATTTTTAAAAAGTGGAAGCAACACCATTTTTAGACATGGAATTTCATCCCGAAACTCATCCTGGTGTCCGTTTTTGCATTTGGTTTCAAAAAAAAAATTTGCTTCAAAAAACATTTTGGTTCCTGGGCAGCATTTTTCCTGACCATTAAGTCACGCGTTTTCTTCCCCAGGCAACAAAAAGGCTCGATTTTTAAAAAGTGGAAGCAACACCATTTTTAGACATGGAATTTCATCCCGAAACTCATCCTGGTGTCCGTTTTGGCATTTGGTTTCAAAAAAAAAATTTGGCTTCAAAAAACCATTTGTTCCTGGGAAGCATTTTTCCTGACCATTAAGTCACGCGTTTTCTTCCCCAGGCACCAAAAAGGCTCGATTTTTAAAAAGTGGAAGCAACACCATTTTTAGACATGGAATTTCATCCCGAAACTCATCCTGGTGTCCGTTTTGGCATTTGGTTTCAAAAAAAAAATTTGGCTTCGAAAAACCATTTGGTTCCTGGGAAGCAATTTTCCTGACCATTAAGTCACGCGTTTTCTTCCCCAGGCACCAAAAAGGCTCGATTTTTAAAAAGTGGAAGCAACACCATTTTTAGACATGGAATTTCATCCCGAAACTCATCCTGGTGTCCGTTTTGGCATTTGGTTTCAAAAAAAAAATTTGGCTTCAAAAAACCATTTGGTTCCTGGGAAGCAATTTTCCTGACCATTAGGTCACGCGTTTTCGTCCCCAGGCACCAAAAAGGCTCGATTTTTAAAAAGTGAAAGCAACACCATTTTTAGACATGGAATTTCATCCCGAAACTCATCCTGGTGTCCGTTTTGGCATTTGGTTTCAAAAAAAAAATTTGGCTTCAAAAAACCATTTGGTTCCTGGGAAGCATTTTTCCTGACCATTAAGTCACGCGTTTTCTTCCCCAGGCACCAAAAAGGCTCGATTTTTAAAAAGTGGAAGCAACACCATTTTTAGACATGGAATTTCATCCCGAAACTCATCCTGGTGTCCGTTTTTGCATTTGGTTTCAAAAAAAAAATTTGCTTCAAAAAACATTTTGGTTCCTGGGCAGCATTTTTCCTGACCATTAAGTCACGCGTTTTCTTCCCCAGGCAACAAAAAGGCTCGATTTTTAAAAAGTGGAAGCAACACCATTTTTAGACATGGAATTTCATCCCGAAACTCATCCTGGTGTCCGTTTTGGCATTTGGTTTCAAAAAAAAAATTTGGCTTCAAAAAACATTTTGGTTCCTGGGCAGCATTTTTCCTGACCATTAGGTCACGCGTTTTCTTCCCCAGGCACCAAAAAGGCTCGATTTTTAAAAAGTGGAAGCAACACCATTTTTAGACATGGAATTTCATCCCGAAACTCATCCTGGTGTCCGTTTTGGCATTTGGTTTCAAAAAAAAAATTTGGCTTCAAAAAACCATTTGGTTCCTGGGAAGCAATTTTCCTGACCATTAAGTCACGCGTTTTCTTCCCCAGGCACCAAAAAGGCTCGATTTTTAAAAAGTGGAAGCAACACCATTTTTAGACATGGAATTTCATCCCGAAACTCATCCTGGTGTCCGTTTTGGCATTTGGTTTCAAAAAAAAAATTTGGCTTCAAAAAACCATTTGGTTCCTGGGAAGCAATTTTCCTGACCATTAGGTCACGCGTTTTCGTCCCCAGGCACCAAAAAGGCTCGATTTTTAAAAAGTGAAAGCAACACCATTTTTAGACATGGAATTTCATCCCGAAACTCATCCTGGTGTCCGTTTTGGCATTTGGTTTCAAAAAAAAAATTTGGCTTCAAAAAACCATTTGGTTCCTGGGAAGCATTTTTCCTGACCATTAAGTCACGCGTTTTCTTCCCCAGGCACCAAAAAGGCTCGATTTTTAAAAAGTGAAAGCAACACCATTTTTAGACATGGAATTTCATCCCGAAACTCATACTGGTGTCCGTTTTGGCATTTGGATTCAAAAAAAAAATTGGCTTCAAAAAACTATTTGGTTCCTGGGAAGCATTTTTCCTGACCATTAAGTCACGCGTTTTCTTCCCCAGGCACCAAAAAGGCTCGATTTTTAAAAAGTGGAAGCAACACCATTTTTAGACATGGAATTTCATCACGAAACTCATCCTGGTGTCCGTTTTGGCATTTGGTTTAAAAAAAAAATTTGGCTTCAAAAAACCATTTGGTTCCTGGGAAGCATTTTTCCTGACCATTAAGTCACGCGTTTTCTTCCCCAGGCACCAAAAAGGCTCGATTTTTAAAAAGTGGAAGCAACACCATTTTTAGACATGGAATTTCATCCCGAAACTCATCCTGGTGTCCGTTTTGGCATTTGGATTCAAAAAAAAAATTTGGCTTCAAAAAACTATTTGGTTCCTGGGAAGCATTTTTCCTGACCATTAAGTCACGCGTTTTCTTCCCCAGGCACCAAAAAGGCTCGATTTTTAAAAAGTGGAAGCAACACCATTTTTAGACATGGAATTTCATCCCGAAACTCATCCTGGTGTCCGTTTTGGCATTTGGTTTCAAAAAAAAAATTTGGCTTCAAAAAACCATTTGGTTCCTGGGAAGCATTTTTCCTGACCATTAAGTCACGCGTTTTCTTCCCCAGGCACCAAAAAGGCTCGATTTTTAAAAAGTGGAAGCAACACCATTTTTAGACATGGAATTTCATCCCGAAACTCATCCTGGTGTCCGTTTTTGCATTTGGTTTCAAAAAAAAAAATTTGCTTCAAAAAACATTTTGGTTCCTGGGCAGCATTTTTCCTGACCATTAAGTCAAGCGTTTTCTTCCCCAGGCACCAAAAAGGCTCGATTTTTAAAAAGTGGAAGCAACACCATTTTTAGACATAGAATTTCATCCCGAAACTCATCCTGGTGTCCGTTTTTGCATTTGGATTCAAAAAAAAAATTTGGCTTCAAAAAACTATTTGGTTCCTGGGAAGCATTTTTCCTGACCATTAAGTCACGCGTTTTCTTCCCCAGGCACCAAAAAGGCTCGATTTTAAAAAAGTGGAAGCAACACCATTTTTAGACATGGAATTTCATCCCGAAACTCATCCTGGTGTCCGTTTTGGCATTTGGTTTCAAAAAAAAATTTGGCTTCAAAAAACCATTTGGTTCCTGGGAAGCATTTTTCCTGACCATTAAGTCACGCGTTTTCTTCCCCAGGCACCAAAAAGGCTCGATTTTTAAAAAGTGGAAGCAACACCATTTTTAGACATGGAATTTCATCCCGAAATTCATCCTGGTGTCCGTTTTTGCACTTGGTTTCAAAAAAAAAATTTGGCTTCAAAAAACCATTTGGTTCCTGGGAAGCATTTTTCCTGACCATTAAGTCACGCGTTTTCTTCCCCAGGCACCAAAAAGGCTCGATTTTTAAAAAGTGGAAGCAACACCATTTTTAGACATGGAATTTCATCCCGAAACTCATCCTGGTGTCCGTTTTGGCATTTGGTTTCAAAAAAAAAATTTGGCTTCAAAAAACATTTTGGTTCCTGGGCAGCATTTTCCCTGACCATTAAGTCACGCGTTTTCTTCCCCAAGCACCAAAAAGGCTCGATTTTTAAAAAGTGGAAGCAACACCATTTTTAGACATGGAATTTCATCCCGAAACTCATCCTGGTGTCCGTTTTGGCATTTGGTTTCAAAAAAAAAATTTGGCTTCAAAAAACCATTTGGTTCCTGGGAAGCATTTTTCCTGACCATTAAGTCACGCGTTTTCTTCCCCAGGCACCAAAAAGGCTCGATTTTTAAAAAGTGGAAGCAACACCATTTTTAGACATGGAATTTCATCCCGAAATTCATCCTGGTGTCCGTTTTGGCATTTGGTTTCAAAAAAAAAATTGGCTTCAAAAAACATTTTGGTTCCTGGGCAGCATTTTTCCTGACCATTAAGTCACGCGTTTTCTTCCCCAGGCACCAAAATGGCTCGATTTTTAAAAAGTGGAAGCAACACCATTTTTAGACATGGAATTTCATCCCGAAATTCATCCTGGTGTCCGTTTTGGCATTTGGTTTCAAAAAAAAAATTGGCTTCAAAAAACATTTTGGTTCCTGGGCAGCATTTTTCCTGACCATTAGGTCACGCGTTTTCTTCCCCAGGCACCAAAAAGGCTCGATTTTTAAAAAGTGGAAGCAACACCATTTTTAGACATGGAATTTCATCCCGAAACTCATCCTGGTGTCTGTTTTTGCATTTGGTTTCAAAAAAAAAAATTGGCTTCAAAAAACATTTTGGTTCCTGGGCAGCATTTTTCCTGACCATTAAGTCACGCGTTTTCTTCCCCAGGCACCAAAAAGGCTCGATTTTTAAAAAGTGGAAGCAACACCATTTTTAGACATGGAATTTCATCCCGAAACTCATCCTGGTGTCCGTTTTGGCATTTGGTTTCAAAAAAAAATTTGGCTTCAAAAAACCATTTGGTTCCTGGGAAGCATTTTTCCTGACCATTAAGTCACGCGTTTTCTTCCCCAGGCACCAAAAAGGCTCGATTTTTAAAAAGTGGAAGCAACACCATTTTTAGACATGGAATTTCATCCCGAAACTCATCCTGGTGTCCGTTTTGGCGTTTGGTTTCAAAAAAAAAATTTGGCTTCAAAAAACCATTTGGTTCCTGGGAAGCATTTTTCCTGACCATTAAGTCACGCGTTTTCTTCCCCAGGCACCAAAAAGGCTCGATTTTTAAAAAGTGGAAGCAACACCATTTTTAGACATGGAATTTCATCCCGAAACTCATCCTGGTGTCCGTTTTGGCATTTGGTTTCAAAAAAAAAATTTGGCTTCAAAAAACCATTTGGTTCCTGGGAAGCATTTTTCCTGACCATTAAGTCACGCGTTTTCTTCCCCAGGCACCAAAAAGGCTCGATTTTTAAAAAGTGGAAGCAACACCATTTTTAGACATGGAATTTCATCCCGAAACTCATCCTGGTGTCCATTTTGGCATTTGGTTTCAAAAAAAAATTTGGCTTCAAAAAACCATTTGGTTCCTGGGAAGCATTTTTCCTGACCATTAAGTCACGCGTTTTCTTCCCCAGGCACCAAAAAGGCTCGATTTTTAAAAAGTGGAAGCAACACCATTTTTAGACATGGAATTTCATCCCGAAACTCATCCTGGTGTCCGTTTTGGCATTTGGATTCAAAAAAAAAATTTGGCTTCAAAAAACTATTTGGTTCCTGGGAAGCATTTTTCCTGACCATTAAGTCACGCGTTTTCTTCCCCAGGCACCAAAAAGGCTCGATTTTTAAAAAGTGGAAGCAACACCATTTTTAGACATGGAATTTCATCCCGAAACTCATCCTGGTGTCCGTTTTGGCGTTTGGTTTCAAAAAAAAAATTTGGCTTCAAAAAACCATTTGGTTCCTGGGAAGCATTTTTCCTGACCATTAAGTCACGCGTTTTCTTCCCCAGGCACCAAAAAGGCTCGATTTTTAAAAAGTGGAAGCAACACCATTTTTAGACATGGAATTTCATCCCGAAACTCATCCTGGTGTCCGTTTTGGCATTTGGTTTCAAAAAAAAAATTTGGCTTCAAAAAACCATTTGTTCCTGGGAAGCATTTTTCCTGACCATTAAGTCACGCGTTTTCTTCCCCAGGCACCAAAAAGGCTCGATTTTTAAAAAGTGGAAGCAACACCATTTTTAGACATGGAATTTCATCCCGAAACTCATCCTGGTGTCCGTTTTTGCATTTGGATTCAAAAAAAAAATTTGCTTCAAAAAACATTTTGGTTCCTGGGAAGCAATTTTCCTGACCATTAGGTCACGCGTTTTCTTCCCCAGGCACCAAAAAGGCTCGATTTTTAAAAAGTGGAAGCAACACCATTTTTAGACATGGAATTTCATCCCGAAACTCATCCTGGTGTCCGTTTTTGCATTTGGTTTCAAAAAAAAAATTTGCTTCAAAAAACATTTTGGTTCCTGGGCAGCATTTTTCCTGACCATTAGGTCACGCGTTTTCTTCCCCAGGCACCAAAAAGGCTCGATTTTTAAAAAGTGGAAGCAACACCATTTTTAGACATGGAATTTCATCCCGAAACTCATCCTGGTGTCCGTTTTTGCATTTGGTTTCAAAAAAAAAATTTGCTTTAAAAAACATTTTGGTTCCTGGGCAGCATTTTTCCTGACCATTAAGTCACGCGTTTTCTTCCCCAGGCAACAAAAAGGCTCGATTTTTAAAAAGTGGAAGCAACACCATTTTTAGACATGGAATTTCATCCCGAAACTCATCCTGGTGTCCGTTTTGGCATTTGGTTTCAAAAAAAAAATTTGGCTTCAAAAAACCATTTGGTTCCTGGGAAGCAATTTTCCTGACCATTAAGTCACGCGTTTTCTTCCCCAGGCACCAAAAAGGCTCGATTTTTAAAAAGTGGAAGCAACACCATTTTTAGACATGGAATTTCATCCCGAAACTCATCCTGGTGTCCGTTTTGGCATTTGGTTTCAAAAAAAAAAATTGGCTTCAAAAAACATTTTGGTTCCTGGGCAGCACTTTTCCTGACCATTAGGTCACGCGTTTTCTTCCCCAGGCACCAAAAAGGCTCGATTTTTAAAAAGTGGAAGCAACACCATTTTTAGACATGGAATTTCATCCCGAAACTCATCCTGGTGTCCGTTTTTGCATTTGGTTTCAAAAAAAAAATTTGCTTCAAAAAACATTTTGGTTCCTGGGCAGCATTTTTCCTGACCATTCGGTCACGCGTTTTCTTCCCCAGGCACCAAAAAGGCTCGATTTTTAAAAAGTGGAAGCAACACCATTTTTAGACATGGAATTTCATCCCGAAACTCATCCTGGTGTCCGTTTTGGCATTTGGTTTCAAAAAAAAAATTTGGCTTCAAAAAACCATTTGGTTCCTGGGCAGCATTTTTCCTGACCATTAAGTCACGCGTTTTCTTCCCCAGGCACCAAAAAGGCTCGATTTTTAAAAAGTGGAAGCAACACCATTTTTAGACATGGAATTTCATCCCGAAACTCATCCTGGTGTCCGTTTTGGCATTTGGTTTCAAAAAAAAAATTTGGCTTCAAAAAACCATTTGGTTCCTGGGAAGCAATTTTCCTGACCATTAGGTCACGCGTTTTCGTCCCCAGGCACCAAAAAGGCTCGATTTTTAAAAAGTGAAAGCAACACCATTTTTAGACATGGAATTTCATCCCGAAACTCATCCTGGTGTCCGTTTTGGCATTTGGTTTCAAAAAAAAAATTTGGCTTCAAAAAACCATTTGGTTCCTGGGAAGCATTTTTCCTGACCATTAAGTCACGCGTTTTCTTCCCCAGGCACCAAAAAGGCTCGATTTTTAAAAAGTGGAAGCAACACCATTTTTAGACATGGAATTTCATCCCGAAACTCATCCTGGTGTCCGTTTTGGCATTTGGATTCAAAAAAAAAATTGGCTTCAAAAAACTATTTGGTTCCTGGGAAGCATTTTTCCTGACCATTAAGTCACGCGTTTTCTTCCCCAGGCACCAAAAAGGCTCGATTTTTAAAAAGTGGAAGCAACACCATTTTTAGACATGGAATTTCATCACGAAACTCATCCTGGTGTCCGTTTTTGCATTTGGTTTCAAAAAAAAAATTTGCTTCAAAAAACATTTTGGTTCCTGGGCAGCATTTTTCCTGACCATTAAGTCACGCGTTTTCTTCCCCAGGCAACAAAAAGGCTCGATTTTTAAAAAGTGGAAGCAACACCATTTTTAGACATGGAATTTCATCCCGAAACTCATCCTGGTGTCCGTTTTGGCATTTGGTTTCAAAAAAAAAATTTGGCTTCAAAAAACCATTTGTTTCCTGGGAAGCAATTTTCCTGACCATTAAGTCACGCGTTTTCTTCCCCAGGCACCAAAAAGGCTCGATTTTTAAAAAGTGGAAGCAACACCATTTTTAGACATGGAATTTCATCCCGAAACTCATCCTGGTGTCCGTTTTTGCATTTGGTTTCAAAAAAAAAATTTGCTTCAAAAAACATTTTGGTTCCTGGGCAGCATTTTTCCTGACCATTAAGTCACGCGTTTTCTTCCCCAGGCACCAAAAAGGCTCGATTTTTAAAAAGTGGAAGCAACACCATTTTTAGACATGGAATTTCATCCCAAAACTCATACTGGTGTCCGTTTTGGCATTTGGATTCAAAAAAAAAAATTGGCTTCAAAAAACTATTTGGTTCCTGGGAAGCATTTTTCCTGACCATTAAGTCACGCGTTTTCTTCCCCAGGCACCAAAAAGGCTCGATTTTTAAAAAGTGGAAGCAACACCATTTTTAGACATGGAATTTCATCCCGAAACTCATCCTGGTGTCCGTTTTGGCATTTGGTTTCAAAAAAAAAATTTGGCTTCAAAAAACCATTTGTTTCCTGGGAAGCAATTTTCCTGACCATTAAGTCACGCGTTTTCTTCCCCAGGCACCAAAAAGGCTCGATTTTTAAAAAGTGGAAGCAACACCATTTTTAGACATGGAATTTCATCCCGAAACTCATCCTGGTGTCCGTTTTTGCATTTGGATTCAAAAAAAAAATTTGCTTCAAAAAACATTTTGGTTCCTGGGCAGCATTTTTCCTGACCATTAAGTCACGCGTTTTCTTCCCCAGGCACCAAAAAGGCTCGATTTTTAAAAAGTGGAAGCAACACCATTTTTAGACATGGAATTTCATCCCAAAACTCATCCTGGTGTCCGTTTTTGCATTTGGTTTCAAAAAAAAAATTTGGCTTCAAAAAACCATTTGGTTCCTGGGAAGCATTTTTCCTGACCATTAAGTCACGCGTTTTCTTCCCCAGGCACCAAAAAGGCTCGATTTTTAAAAAGTGGAAGCAACACCATTTTTAGACATGGAATTTCATCCCGAAACTCATCCTGGTGTCCGTTTTGGCATTTGGTTTCAAAAAAAAAATTTGGCTTCAAAAAACCATTTGGTTCCTGGGAAGCAATTTTCCTGACCATTAAGTCACGCGTTTTCTTCCCCAGGCACCAAAAAGGCTCGATTTTTAAAAAGTGGAAGCAACACCATTTTTAGACATGGAATTTCATCCCGAAACTCATCCTGGTGTCCGTTTTGGCATTTGGTTTCAAAAAAAAAATTTGGCTTCAAAAAACCATTTGGTTCCTGGGAAGCAATTTTCCTGACCATTAAGTCACGCGTTTTCTTCCCCAGGCAACAAAAAGGCTCGATTTTTAAAAAGTGGAAGCAACACCATTTTTAGACATGGAATTTCATCCCGAAACTCATCCTGGTGTCCGTTTTTGCATTTGGTTTCAAAAAAAAAAATTGGCTTCAAAAAACATTTTGGTTCCTGGGCAGCATTTTTCCTGACCATTAGGTCACGCGTTTTCTTCCCCAGGCACCAAAAAGGCTCGATTTTTAAAAAGTGGAAGCAACACCATTTTTAGACATGGAATTTCATCCCGAAACTCATCCTGGTGTCCGTTTTTGCATTTGGTTTCAAAAAAAAAATTTGCTTCAAAAAACATTTTGGTTCCTGGGCAGCATTTTTCCTGACCATTAGGTCACGCGTTTTCTTCCCCAGGAACCAAAAAGGCTCGATTTTTAAAAAGTGGAAGCAACACCATTTTTAGACATGGAATTTCATCCCGAAACTCATCCTGGTGTCCGTTTTGGCATTTGGTTTCAAAAAAAAAATTGGCTTCAAAAAACCATTTGGTTCCTGGGAAGCATTTTTCCTGACCATTAAGTCACGCGTTTTCTTCCCCAGGCACCAAAAAGGCTCGATTTTTAAAAAGTGGAAGCAACACCATTTTTAGACATGGAATTTCATCCCGAAACTCATCCTGGTGTCCGTTTTGGCATTTGGTTTCAAAAAAAAAATTTGGCTTCAAAAAACCATTTGGTTCCTGGGAAGCAATTTTCCTGACCATTAAGTCACGCGTTTTCTTCCCCAGGCAACAAAAAGGCTCGATTTTTAAAAAGTGGAAGCAACACCATTTTTAGACATGGAATTTCATCCCGAAACTCATCCTGGTGTCCGTTTTTGCATTTGGTTTCAAAAAAAAAAATTGGCTTCAAAAAACATTTTGGTTCCTGGGCAGCATTTTTCCTGACCATTAGGTCACGCGTTTTCTTCCCCAGGCACCAAAAAGGCTCGATTTTTAAAAAGTGGAAGCAACACCATTTTTAGACATGGAATTTCATCCCGAAACTCATCCTGGTGTCCGTTTTTGCATTTGGTTTCAAAAAAAAAATTTGCTTCAAAAAACATTTTGGTTCCTGGGCAGCATTTTTCCTGACCATTAGGTCACGCGTTTTCTTCCCCAGGAACCAAAAAGGCTCGATTTTTAAAAAGTGGAAGCAACACCATTTTTAGACATGGAATTTCATCCCGAAACTCATCCTGGTGTCCGTTTTGGCATTTGGTTTCAAAAAAAAAATTGGCTTCAAAAAACCATTTGGTTCCTGGGAAGCATTTTTCCTGACCATTAAGTCACGCGTTTTCTTCCCCAGGCACCAAAAAGGCTCGATTTTTTAAAAGTGGAAGCAACACCATTTTTAGACATGGAATTTCATCCCGAAACTCATCCTGGTGTCCGTTTTGGCATTTGGTTTCAAAAAAAAAATTGGCTTCAAAAAACCATTTGGTTCCTGGGAAGCATTTTTCATGACCATTAAGTCACGCGTTTTCTTCCCCAGGCACCAAAAAGGCTCGATTTTTAAAAAGTGGAAGCAACACCATTTTTAGACATGGAATTTCATCCCGAAACTCATCCTGGTGTCCGTTTTGGCATTTGGTTTCAAAAAAAAATTTGGCTTCAAAAAACCATTTGGTTCCTGGGAAGCATTTTTCATGACCATTAAGTCACGCGTTTTCTTCCCCAGGCACCAAAAAGGCTCGATTTTTAAAAAGTGGAAGCAACACCATTTTTAGACATGGAATTTCATCCCGAAACTCATCCTGGTGTCCGTTTTGGCATTTGGTTTCAAAAAAAAATTTGGCTTCAAAAAACCATTTGGTTCCTGGGAAGCATTTTTCATGACCATTAAGTCACGCGTTTTCTTCCCCAGGCACCAAAAAGGCTCGATTTTTAAAAAGTGGAAGCAACACCATTTTTAGACATGGAATTTCATCCCGAAACTCATCCTGGTGTCCGTTTTGGCATTTGGATTCAAAAAAAAAATTTGGCTTCAAAAAACTATTTGGTTCCTGGGAAGCATTTTTCCTGACCATTAAGTCACGCGTTTTCTTCCCCAGGCACCAAAAAGGCTCGATTTTTAAAAAGTGGAAGCAACACCATTTTTAGACATGGAATTTCATCCCGAAACTCATCCTGGTGTCCGTTTTGGCGTTTGGTTTCAAAAAAAAAATTTGGCTTCAAAAAACCATTTGGTTCCTGGGAAGCATTTTTCCTGACCATTAAGTCACGCGTTTTCTTCCCCAGGCACCAAAAAGGCTCGATTTTTAAAAAGTGGAAGCAACACCATTTTTAGACATGGAATTTCATCCCGAAACTCATCCTGGTGTCCGTTTTTGCATTTGGTTTCAAAAAAAAAATTTGCTTCAAAAAACATTTTGGTTCCTGGGCAGCATTTTTCCTGACCATTAAGTCACGCGTTTTCTTCCCCAGGCACCAAAAAGGCTCGATTTTTAAAAAGTGGAAGCAACACCATTTTTAGACATGGAATTTCATCCCGAAACTCATCCTGGTGTCCGTTTTGGCATTTGGTTTCAAAAAAAAAATTTGGCTTCAAAAAACCATTTGTTCCTGGGAAGCATTTTTCCTGACCATTAAGTCACGCGTTTTCTTCCCCAGGCACCAAAAAGGCTCGATTTTTAAAAAGTGGAAGCAACACCATTTTTAGACATGGAATTTCATCCCGAAACTCATCCTGGTGTCCGTTTTTGCATTTGGATTCAAAAAAAAAATTTGCTTCAAAAAACATTTTGGTTCCTGGGCAGCATTTTTCCTGACCATTAAGTCACGCGTTTTCTTCCCCAGGCACCAAAAAGGCTCGATTTTTAAAAAGTGGAAGCAACACCATTTTTAGACATGGAATTTCATCCCGAAACTCATCCTGGTGTCCGTTTTGGCATTTGGTTTCAAAAAAAAAATTTGGCTTCAAAAAACCATTTGGTTCCTGGGAAGAAATTTTCCTGACCATTAAGTCACGCGTTTTCTTCCCCAGGCACCAAAAAGGCTCGATTTTTAAAAAGTGGAAGCAACACCATTTTTAGACATGGAATTTCATCCCGAAACTCATCCTGGTGTCCGTTTTGGCATTTGGTTTCAAAAAAAAAATTTGGCTTCAAAAAACCATTTGGTTCCTGGGAAGCAATTTTCCTGACCATTAAGTCACGCGTTTTCTTCCCCAGGCAACAAAAAGGCTCGATTTTTAAAAAGTGGAAGCAACACCATTTTTAGACATGGAATTTCATCCCGAAACTCATCCTGGTGTCCGTTTTGGCATTTGGTTTCAAAAAAAAAAATTGGCTTCAAAAAACATTTTGGTTCCTGGGCAGCATTTTTCCTGACCATTAGGTCACGCGTTTTCTTCCCCAGGCACCAAAAAGGCTCGATTTTTAAAAAGTGGAAGCAACACCATTTTTAGACATGGAATTTCATCCCGAAACTCATCCTGGTGTCCGTTTTTGCATTTGGTTTCAAAAAAAAAATTTGCTTCAAAAAACATTTTGGTTCCTGGGCAGCATTTTTCCTGACCATTAGGTCACGCGTTTTCTTCCCCAGGAACCAAAAAGGCTCGATTTTTAAAAAGTGGAAGCAACACCATTTTTAGACATGGAATTTCATCCCGAAACTCATCCTGGTGTCCGTTTTGGCATTTGGTTTCAAAAAAAAAATTGGCTTCAAAAAACCATTTGGTTCCTGGGAAGCAATTTTCCTGACCATTAGGTCACGCGTTTTCGTCCCCAGGCACCAAAAAGGCTCGATTTTTAAAAAGTGAAAGCAACACCATTTTTAGACATGGAATTTCATCCCGAAACTCATCCTGGTGTCCGTTTTGGCATTTGGATTCAAAAAAAAAAATTGGCTTCAAAAAACTATTTGGTTCCTGGGAAGCATTTTTCCTGACCATTAAGTCACGCGTTTTCTTCCCCAGGCACCAAAAAGGCTCGATTTTTAAAAAGTGGAAGCAACACCATTTTTAGACATGGAATTTCATCCCGAAACTCATCCTGGTGTCCGTTTTGGCATTTGGATTCAAAAAAAAAATTTGGCTTCAAAAAACTATTTGGTTCCTGGGAAGCATTTTTCCTGACCATTAAGTCACGCGTTTTCTTCCCCAGGCACCAAAAAGGCTCGATTTTTAAAAAGTGGAAGCAACACCATTTTTAGACATGGAATTTCATCCCGAAACTCATCCTGGTGTCCGTTTTGGCATTTGGTTTCAAAAAAAAAATTTGGCTTCAAAAAACCATTTGGTTCCTGGGAAGCATTTTTCCTGACCATTAAGTCACGCGTTTTCTTCCCCAGGCACCAAAAAGGCTCGATTTTTAAAAAGTGGAAGCAACACCATTTTTAGACATGGAATTTCATCCCGAAACTCATCCTGGTGTCCATTTTGGCATTTGGATTCAAAAAAAAAATTGGCTTCAAAAAACTATTTGGTTCCTGGGAAGCATTTTTCCTGACCATTAAGTCACGCGTTTTCTTCCCCAGGCACCAAAAAGGCTCGATTTTTAAAAAGTGGAAGCAACACCATTTTTAGACATGGAATTTCATCCCGAAACTCATCCTGGTGTCCGTTTTGGCATTTGGATTCAAAAAAAAAATTTGGCTTCAAAAAACTATTTGGTTCCTGGGAAGCATTTTTCCTGACCATTAAGTCACGCGTTTTCTTCCCCAGGCACCAAAAAGGCTCGATTTTTAAAAAGTGGAAGCAACACCATTTTTAGACATGGAATTTCATCCCGAAACTCATCCTGGTGTCCGTTTTGGCATTTGGTTTCAAAAAAAAAATTTGGCTTCAAAAAACCATTTGGTTCCTGGGAAGCATTTTTCCTGACCATTAAGTCACGCGTTTTCTTCCCCAGGCACCAAAAAGGCTCGATTTTTAAAAAGTGGAAGCAACACCATTTTTAGACATGGAATTTCATCCCGAAACTCATCCTGGTGTCCGTTTTTGCATTTGGTTTCAAAAAAAAAATTTGCTTCAAAAAACATTTTGGTTCCTGGGCAGCATTTTTCCTGACCATTAAGTCAAGCGTTTTCTTCCCCAGGCACCAAAAAGGCTCGATTTTTAAAAAGTGGAAGCAACACCATTTTTAGACATGGAATTTCATCCCGAAACTCATCCTGGTGTCCGTTTTTGCATTTGGATTCAAAAAAAAAATTTGGCTTCAAAAAACTATTTGGTTCCTGGGAAGCATTTTTCCTGACCATTAAGTCACGCGTTTTCTTCCCCAGGCACCAAAAAGGCTCGATTTTTAAAAAGTGGAAGCAACACCATTTTTAGACATGGAATTTCATCCGAAACTCATCCTGGTGTCCGTTTTGGCATTTGGTTTCAAAAAAAAATTTGGCTTCAAAAAACCATTTGGTTCCTGGGAAGCATTTTTCCTGACCATTAAGTCACGCGTTTTCTTCCCCAGGCACCAAAAAGGCTCGATTTTTAAAAAGTGGAAGCAACACCATTTTTAGACATGGAATTTCATCCCGAAATTCATCCTGGTGTCCGTTTTTGCACTTGGTTTCAAAAAAAAAATTTGGCTTCAAAAAACCATTTGGTTCCTGGGAAGCATTTTTCCTGACCATTAAGTCACGCGTTTTCTTCCCCATGCACCAAAAAGGCTCGATTTTTAAAAAGTGGAAGCAACACCATTTTTAGACATGGAATTTCATCCCGAAATTCATCCTGGTGTCCGTTTTGGCATTTGGTTTCAAAAAAAAAAATTGGCTTCAAAAAACATTTTGGTTCCTGGGCAGCATTTTTCCTGACCATTAAGTCACGCGTTTTCTTCCCCAGGCACCAAAAAGGCTCGATTTTTAAAAAGTGGAAGCAACACCATTTTTAGACATGGAATTTCATCCCAAAACTCATCCTGGTGTCCGTTTTGGCATTTGGTTTCAAAAAAAAAATTTGGCTTCAAAAAACCATTTGGTTCCTGGGAAGCATTTTTCCTGACCATTAAGTCACGCGTTTTCTTCCCCAGGCACCAAAAAGGCTCGATTTTTAAAAAGTGGAAGCAACACCATTTTTAGACATGGAATTTCATCCCGAAATTCATCCTGGTGTCCGTTTTGGCATTTGGTTTCAAAAAAAAAAATTGGCTTCAAAAAACATTTTGGTTCCTGGGCAGCATTTTTCCTGACCATTAAGTCACGCGTTTTCTTCCCCAGGCACCAAAAAGGCTCGATTTTTAAAAAGTGGAAGCAACACCATTTTTAGACATGGAATTTCATCCCGAAATTCATCCTGGTGTCCGTTTTGGCATTTGGTTTCAAAAAAAAAAATTGGCTTCAAAAAACATTTTAGTTCCTGGGCAGCATTTTTCCTGACCATTAGGTCACGCGTTTTCTTCCCCAGGCACCAAAAAGGCTCGATTTTTAAAAAGTGGAAGCAACACCATTTTTAGACATGGAATTTCATCCCGAAACTCATCCTGGTGTCCGTTTTTGCATTTGGTTTCAAAAAAAAAAATTGGCTTCAAAAAACATTTTGGTTCCTGGGCAGCATTTTTCCTGACCATTAAGTCACGCGTTTTCTTCCCCAGGCACCAAAAAGGCTCGATTTTTAAAAAGTGGAAGCAACACCATTTTTAGACATGGAATTTCATCCCGAAACTCATCCTGGTGTCCGTTTTGGCATTTGGTTTCAAAAAAAAATTTGGCTTCAAAAAACCATTTGGTTCCTGGGAAGCATTTTTCCTGACCATTAAGTCACGCGTTTTCTTCCCCAGGCACCAAAAAGGCTCGATTTTTAAAAAGTGGAAGCAACACCATTTTTAGACATGGAATTTCATCCCGAAACTCATCTTGGTGTCCGTTTTTGCATTTGGATTCAAAAAAAAAATTTGGCTTCAAAAAACTATTTGGTTCCTAGGAAGTATTTTTCCTGACCATTAAGTCACGCGTTTTCTTCCCCAGGCACCAAAAAGTCTCGATTTTTAAAAAGTGGAAGCAACACCATTTTTAGACATGGAATTTCATCCCGAAACTCATCCTGGTGTCCGTTTTGGCATTTGGTTTCAAAAAAAAAATTTGGCTTCAAAAAACCATTTGGTTCCTGGGAAGCATTTTTCCTGACCATTAAGTCACGCGTTTTCTTCCCCAGGCACCAAAAAGGCTCGATTTTTAAAAAGTGGAAGCAACACCATTTTTAGACATGGAATTTCATCCCGAAATTCATCCTGGTGTCCGTTTTTGCATTTGGTTTCAAAAAAAAAATTTGGCTTCAAAAAACTATTTGGTTCCTGGGAAGCATTTTTCCTGACCATTAAGTCACGCGTTTTCTTCCCCAGGCACCAAAAAGGCTCGATTTTTAAAAAGTGGAAGCAACACCATTTTTAGACATGGAATTTCATCCCGAAACTCATCCTGGTGTCCATTTTGGCATTTGGTTTCAAAAAAAAATTTGGCTTCAAAAAACTATTTGGTTCCTGGGAAGCATTTTTCCTGACCATTAAGTCACGCGTTTTCTTCCCCAGGCACCAAAAAGGCTCGATTTTTAAAAAGTGGAAGCAACACCATTTTTAGACATGGAATTTCATCCCGAAACTCATCCTGGTGTCCGTTTTGGCATTTGGATTCAAAAAAAAAATTTGGCTTCAAAAAACTATTTGGTTCCTGGGAAGCATTTTTCCTGACCATTAAGTCACGTGTTTTCTTCCCCAGGCACCAAAAAGGCTCGATTTTTAAAAAGTGGAAGCAACACCATTTTTAGACATGGAATTTCATCCCGAAACTCATCCTGGTGTCCGTTTTGGCATTTGGTTTCAAAAAAAAATTTGGCTTCAAAAAACCATTTGGTTCCTGGGAAGCATTTTTCCTGACCATTAAGTCACGCGTTTTCTTCCCCAGGCACCAAAAAGGCTCGATTTTTAAAAAGTGGAAGCAACACCATTTTTAGACATGGAATTTCATCCCGAAACTCATCCTGGTGTCCGTTTTTGCATTTGGTTTCAAAAAAAAAATTTGCTTCAAAAAACATTTTGGTTCCTGGGCAGCATTTTTCCTGACCATTAAGTCACGCGTTTTCTTCCCCAGGCACCAAAAAGGCTTGATTTTTAAAAAGTGGAAGCAACACCATTTTTAGACATGGAATTTCATCCCGAAACTCATCCTGGTGTCCGTTTTGGCATTTGGATTCAAAAAAAAATTTGGCTTCAAAAAACCATTTGGTTCCTGGGAAGCATTTTTCCTGACCATTAAGTCACGCGTTTTCTTCCCCAGGCACCAAAAAGGCTCGATTTTTAAAAAGTGGAAGCAACACCATTTTTAGACATGGAATTTCATCCCGAAATTCATCCTGGTGTCCGTTTTTGCACTTGGTTTCAAAAAAAAAATTTGGCTTCAAAAAACCATTTGGTTCCTGGGCAGCATTTTTCCTGACCATTAAGTCACGCTTTTTCTTCCCCAGGCACCAAAAAGGCTTGATTTTTAAAAAGTGGAAGCAACACCATTTTTAGACATGGAATTTCATCCCGAAACTCATCCTGGTGTCCGTTTTGGCATTTGGATTCAAAAAAAAATTTGGCTTCAAAAAACCATTTGGTTCCTGGGAAGCATTTTTCCTGACCATTAAGTCACGCGTTTTCTTCCCCAGGCACCAAAAAGGCTCGATTTTTAAAAAGTGGAAGCAACACCATTTTTAGACATGGAATTTCATCCCGAAATTCATCCTGGTGTCCGTTTTTGCACTTGGTTTCAAAAAAAAAATTTGGCTTCAAAAAACCATTTGGTTCCTGGGAAGCATTTTTCCTGACCATTAAGTCACGCGTTTTCTTCCCCAGGCACCAAAAAGGCTCGATTTTTAAAAAGTGGAAGCAACACCATTTTTAGACATGGAATTTCATCCCGAAACTCATCCTGGTGTCCGTTTTGGCATTTGGTTTCAAAAAAAAAATTTGGCTTCAAAAAACCATTTGGTTCCTGGGAAGCATTTTTCCTGACCATTAAGTCACGCGTTTTCTTCCCCAGGCACCAAAAAGGCTCGATTTTTAAAAAGTGGAAGCAACACCATTTTTAGACATGGAATTTCATCCAGAAATTCATCCTGGTGTCCGTTTTTGCATTTGGTTTCAAAAAAAAAATTTGGCTTCAAAAAACCATTTGGTTCCTGGGAAGCATTTTTCCTGACCATTAAGTCACGCGTTTTCTTCCCCAGGCACCAAAAAGGCTCGATTTTTAAAAAGTGGAAGCAACACCATTTTTAGACATGGAATTTCATCCCGAAACTCATCCTGGTGTCCGTTTTGGCATTTGGTTTCAAAAAAAAAATTTGGCTTCAAAAAACCATTTGTTTCCTGGGAAGCATTTTTCCTGACCATTAAGTCACGCGTTTTCTTCCCCAGGCACCAAAAAGGCTCGATTTTTAAAAAGTGGAAGCAACACCATTTTTAGACATGGAATTTCATCCCGAAACTCATCCTGGTGTCCGTTTTGGCATTTGGTTTCAAAAAAAAAATTTGGCTTCAAAAAACCATTTGTTTCCTGGGAAGCATTTTTCCTGACCATTAAGTCACGCGTTTTCTTCCCCAGGCACCAAAAAGGCTCGATTTTTAAAAAGTGGAAGCAACACCATTTTTAGACATGGAATTTCATCCCGAAACTCATCCTGGTGTCCGTTTTTGCATTTGGTTTCAAAAAAAAAAATTGGCTTCAAAAAACCATTTGGTTCCTGGGCAGCATTTTTCCTGACCATTAAGTCACGCGTTTTCTTCCCCAGGCACCAAAAAGGCTTGATTTTTAAAAAGTGGAAGCAACACCATTTTTAGACATGGAATTTCATCCCGAAACTCATCCTGGTGTCCGTTTTGGCATTTGGATTCAAAAAAAAATTTGGCTTCAAAAAACCATTTGGTTCCTGGGAAGCATTTTTCCTGACCATTAAGTCACGCGTTTTCTTCCCCAAGCACCAAAAAGGCTCGATTTTTAAAAAGTGGAAGCAACACCATTTTTAGACATGGAATTTCATCCCGAAACTCATCCTGGTGTCCGTTTTGGCATTTGGTTTCAAAAAAAAAATTTGGCTTCAAAAAACCATTTGGTTCCTGGGAAGCATTTTTCCTGACCATTAAGTCACGCGTTTTCTTCCCCAGGCACCAAAAAGGCTCGATTTTTAAAAAGTGGAAGCAACACCATTTTTAGACATGGAATTTCATCCCGAAACTCATCCTGGTGTCCGTTTTGGCGTTTGGTTTCAAAAAAAAAATTTGGCTTCAAAAAACCATTTGGTTCCTGGGAAGCATTTTTCCTGACCATTAAGTCACGCGTTTTCTTCCCCAGGCACTAAAAAGGCTCGATTTTTAAAAAGTGGAAGCAACACCATTTTTAGACATGGAATTTCATCCCGAAACTCATCCTGGTGTCCGTTTTGGCGTTTGGTTTCAAAAAAAAAATTTGGCTTCAAAAAACCATTTGGTTCCTGGGAAGCATTTTCCCTGACCATTAAGTCACGCGTTTTGTTCCCCAGGCACCAAAAAGGCTTGATTTTTAAAAAGTGGAAGCAACACCATTTTTAGACATGGAATTTCATCCCGAAACTCATCCTGGTGTCCGTTTTGGCATTTGGTTTCAAAAAAAAAATTTGGCTTCAAAAAACCATTTGGTTCCTGGGAAGCATTTTTCCTGACCATTAAGTCACGCGTTTTCTTCCCCAGGCACCAAAAAGGCTCGATTTTTAAAAAGTGGAAGCAACACCATTTTTAGACATGGAATTTCATCCCGAAACTCATCCTGGTGTCCGTTTTGGCGTTTGGTTTCAAAAAAAAAATTTGGCTTCAAAAAACCATTTGGTTCCTGGGAAGCATTTTTCCTGACCATTAAGTCACGCGTTTTCTTCCCCAGGCACTAAAAAGGCTCGATTTTTAAAAAGTGGAAGCAACACCATTTTTAGACATGGAATTTCATCCCGAAACTCATCCTGGTGTCCGTTTTGGCGTTTGGTTTCAAAAAAAAAATTTGGCTTCAAAAAACCATTTGGTTCCTGGGAAGCATTTTTCCTGACCATTAAGTCACGCGTTTTCTTCCCCAAGCACCAAAAAGGCTCGATTTTTAAAAAGTGGAAGCAACACCATTTTTAGACATGGAATTTCATCCCGAAACTCATCCTGGTGTCCGTTTTGGCATTTGGTTTCAAAAAAAAAATTTGGCTTCAAAAAACCATTTGGTTCCTGGGAAGCATTTTTCCTGACCATTAAGTCACGCGTTTTCTTCCCCAGGCACCAAAAAGGCTCGATTTTTAAAAAGTGGAAGCAACACCATTTTTAGACATGGAATTTCATCCCGAAACTCATCCTGGTGTCCGTTTTGGCGTTTGGTTTCAAAAAAAAAATTTGGCTTCAAAAAACCATTTGGTTCCTGGGAAGCATTTTTCCTGACCATTAAGTCACGCGTTTTCTTCCCCAGGCACTAAAAAGGCTCGATTTTTAAAAAGTGGAAGCAACACCATTTTTAGACATGGAATTTCATCCCGAAACTCATCCTGGTGTCCGTTTTGGCGTTTGGTTTCAAAAAAAAAATTTGGCTTCAAAAAACCATTTGGTTCCTGGGAAGCATTTTTCCTGACCATTAAGTCACGCGTTTTCTTCCCCAGGCACCAAAAAGGCTCGATTTTTAAAAAGTGGAAGCAACACCATTTTTAGACATGGAATTTCATCCCGAAATTCATCCTGGTGTCCGTTTTTGCACTTGGTTTCAAAAAAAAAATTTGGCTTCAAAAAACCATTTGGTTCCTGGGAAGCATTTTTCCTGACCATTAAGTCACGCGTTTTCTTCCCCAGGCACCAAAAAGGCTCGATTTTTAAAAAGTGGAAGCAACACCATTTTTAGACATGGAATTTCATCCCGAAACTCATCCTGGTGTCCGTTTTGGCATTTGGTTTCAAAAAAAAAATTTGGCTTCAAAAAACCATTTGGTTCCTGGGAAGCATTTTTCCTGACCATTAAGTCACGCGTTTTCTTCCCCAGGCACCAAAAAGGCTCGATTTTTAAAAAGTGGAAGCAACACCATTTTTAGACATGGAATTTCATCCCGAAATTCATCCTGGTGTCCGTTTTTGCATTTGGTTTCAAAAAAAAAATTTGGCTTCAAAAAACCATTTGGTTCCTGGGAAGCATTTTTCCTGACCATTAAGTCACGCGTTTTCTTCCCCAGGCACCAAAAAGGCTCGATTTTTAAAAAGTGGAAGCAACACCATTTTTAGACATGGAATTTCATCCCGAAACTCATCCTGGTGTCCGTTTTGGCATTTGGTTTCAAAAAAAAAATTTGGCTTCAAAAAACCATTTGTTTCCTGGGAAGCATTTTTCCTGACCATTAAGTCACGCGTTTTCTTCCCCAGGCACCAAAAAGGCTCGATTTTTAAAAAGTGGAAGCAACACCATTTTTAGACATGGAATTTCATCCCGAAACTCATCCTGGTGTCCGTTTTTGCATTTGGTTTCAAAAAAAAAAATTGGCTTCAAAAAACATTTTGGTTCCTGGGCAGCATTTTTCCTGACCATTAAGTCACGCGTTTTCTTCCCCAGGCACCAAAAAGGCTCGATTTTTAAAAAGTGGAAGCAACACCATTTTTAGACATGGAATTTCATCCCGAAACTCATCCTGGTGTCCGTTTTGGCATTTGGTTTCAAAAAAAAATTTGGCTTCAAAAAACCATTTGGTTCCTGGGAAGCATTTTTCCTGACCATTAAGTCACGCGTTTTCTTCCCCAGGCACCAAAAAGGCTCGATTTTTAAAAAGTGGAAGCAACACCATTTTTAGACATGGAATTTCATCCCGAAACTCATCCTGGTGTCCGTTTTGGCATTTGGATTCAAAAAAAAAATTTGGCTTCAAAAAACTATTTGGTTCCTGGGAAGCATTTTTCCTGACCATTAAGTCACGTGTTTTCTTCCCCAGGCACCAAAAAGGCTCGATTTTTAAAAAGTGGAAGCAACACCATTTTTAGACATGGAATTTCATCCCGAAACTCATCCTGGTGTCCCTTTTGGCATTTGGTTTCAAAAAAAAATTTGGCTTCAAAAAACCATTTGGTTCCTGGGAAGCATTTTTCCTGACCATTAAGTCACGCGTTTTCTTCCCCAGGCACCAAAAAGGCTCGATTTTTAAAAAGTGGAAGCAACACCATTTTTAGACATGGAATTTCATCCCGAAACTCATCCTGGTGTCCGTTTTGGCATTTGGATTCAAAAAAAAAATTTGGCTTCAAAAAACTATTTGGTTCCTGGGAAGCATTTTTCCTGACCATTAAGTCACGCGTTTTCTTCCCCAGGCACCAAAAAGGCTCGATTTTTAAAAAGTGGAAGCAACACCATTTTTAGACATGGAATTTCATCCCGAAACTCATCCTGGTGTCCGTTTTGGCGTTTGGTTTCAAAAAAAAAATTTGGCTTCAAAAAACCATTTGGTTCCTGGGAAGCATTTTTCCTGACCATTAAGTCACGCGTTTTCTTCCCCAGGCACCAAAAAGGCTCGATTTTTAAAAAGTGGAAGCAACACCATTTTTAGACATGGAATTTCATCCCGAAACTCATCCTGGTGTCCGTTTTTGCATTTGGTTTCAAAAAAAAAATTTGCTTCAAAAAACATTTTGGTTCCTGGGCAGCATTTTTCCTGACCATTAAGTCACGCGTTTTCTTCCCCAGGCACCAAAAAGGCTCGATTTTTAAAAAGTGGAAGCAACACCATTTTTAGACATGGAATTTCATCCCGAAACTCATCCTGGTGTCCGTTTTGGCATTTGGTTTCAAAAAAAAAATTTGGCTTCAAAAAACCATTTGGTTCCTGGGAAGCATTTTTCCTGACCATTAAGTCACGCGTTATCTTCCCCAGGCACCAAAAAGGCTCGATTTTTAAAAAGTGGAAGCAACACCATTTTTAGACATGGAATTTCATCCCGAAATTCATCCTGGTGTCCGTTTTTGCACTTGGTTTCAAAAAAAAAATTTGGCTTCAAAAAACCATTTGGTTCCTGGGAAGCATTTTTCCTGACCATTAAGTCACGCGTTTTCTTCCCCAGGCACCAAAAAGGCTCGATTTTTAAAAAGTGGAAGCAACACCATTTTTAGACATGGAATTTCATCCCGAAACTCATCCTGGTGTCCGTTTTGGCATTTGGTTTCAAAAAAAAAATTTGGCTTCAAAAAACCATTTGGTTCCTGGGAAGCATTTTTCCTGACCATTAAGTCACGCGTTTTCTTCCCCAGGCACCAAAAAGGCTCGATTTTTAAAAAGTGGAAGCAACACCATTTTTAGACATGGAATTTCATCCCGAAATTCATCCTGGTGTCCGTTTTTGCATTTGGTTTCAAAAAAAAAATTTGGCTTCAAAAAACTATTTGGTTCCTGGGAAGCATTTTTCCTGACCATTAAGTCACGCGTTTTCTTCCCCAGGCACCAAAAAGGCTCGATTTTTAAAAAGTGGAAGCAACACCATTTTTAGACATGGAATTTCATCCCGAAACTCATCCTGGTGTCCGTTTTGGCATTTGGTTTCAAAAAAAAATTTGGCTTCAAAAAACCATTTGGTTCCTGGGAAGCATTTTTCCTGACCATTAAGTCACGCGTTTTCTTCCCCAGGCACCAAAAAGGCTCGATTTTTAAAAAGTGGAAGCAACACCATTTTTAGACATGGAATTTCATCCCGAAACTCATCTTGGTGTCCGTTTTTGCATTTGGATTCAAAAAAAAAATTTGGCTTCAAAAAACTATTTGGTTCCTGGGAAGTATTTTTCCTGACCATTAAGTCACGCGTTTTCTTCCCCAGGCACCAAAAAGGCTCGATTTTTAAAAAGTGGAAGCAACACCATTTTTAGACATGGAATTTCATCCCGAAACTCATCCTGGTGTCCGTTTTGGCATTTGGTTTCAAAAAAAAAATTTGGCTTCAAAAAACCATTTGGTTCCTGGGAAGCATTTTTCCTGACCATTAAGTCACGCGTTTTCTTCCCCAGGCACCAAAAAGGCTCGATTTTTAAAAAGTGGAAGCAACACCATTTTTAGACATGGAATTTCATCCCGAAACTCATCCTGGTGTCCGTTTTGGCATTTGGTTTCAAAAAAAAAATTTGGCTTCAAAAAACCATTTGGTTCCTGGGAAGCATTTTTCCTGACCATTAAGTCACGCGTTTTCTTCCCCAGGCACCAAAAAGGCTCGATTTTTAAAAAGTGGAAGCAACACCATTTTTAGACATGGAATTTCATCCCGAAATTCATCCTGGTGTCCGTTTTTGCATTTGGTTTCAAAAAAAAAATTTGGCTTCAAAAAACTATTTGGTTCCTGGGAAGCATTTTTCCTGACCATTAAGTCACGCGTTTTCTTCCCCAGGCACCAAAAAGGCTCGATTTTTAAAAAGTGGAAGCAACACCATTTTTAGACATGGAATTTCATCCCGAAACCCATCCTGGTGTCCATTTTGGCATTTGGTTTCAAAAAAAAATTTGGCTTCAAAAAACTATTTGGTTCCTGGGAAGCATTTTTCCTGACCATTAAGTCACGCGTTTTCTTCCCCAGGCACCAAAAAGGCTCGATTTTTAAAAAGTGGAAGCAACACCATTTTTAGACATGGAATTTCATCCCGAAACTCATCCTGGTGTCCGTTTTGGCATTTGGATTCAAAAAAAAAATTTGGCTTCAAAAAACTATTTGGTTCCTGGGAAGCATTTTTCCTGACCATTAAGTCACGTGTTTTCTTCCCCAGGCACCAAAAAGGCTCGATTTTTAAAAAGTGGAAGCAACACCATTTTTAGACATGGAATTTCATCCCGAAACTCATCCTGGTGTCCCTTTTGGCATTTGGTTTCAAAAAAAAATTTGGCTTCAAAAAACCATTTGGTTCCTGGGAAGCATTTTTCCTGACCATTAAGTCACGCGTTTTCTTCCCCAGGCACCAAAAAGGCTCGATTTTTAAAAAGTGGAAGCAACACCATTTTTAGACATGGAATTTCATCCCGAAACTCATCCTGGTGTCCGTTTTGGCATTTGGATTAAAAAAAAAAATTTGGCTTCAAAAAACTATTTGGTTCCTGGGAAGCATTTTTCCTGACCATTAAGTCACGCGTTTTCTTCCCCAGGCACCAAAAAGGCTCGATTTTTAAAAAGTGGAAGCAACACCATTTTTAGACATGGAATTTCATCCCGAAACTCATCCTGGTGTCCGTTTTGGCGTTTGGTTTCAAAAAAAAAATTTGGCTTCAAAAAACCATTTGGTTCCTGGGAAGCATTTTTCCTGACCATTAAGTCACGCGTTTTCTTCCCCAGGCACCAAAAAGGCTCGATTTTTAAAAAGTGGAAGCAACACCATTTTTAGACATGGAATTTCATCCCGAAACTCATCCTGGTGTCCGTTTTTGCATTTGGTTTCAAAAAAAAAATTTGCTTCAAAAAACATTTTGGTTCCTGGGCAGCATTTTTCCTGACCATTAAGTCACGCGTTTTCTTCCCCAGGCACCAAAAAGGCTCGATTTTTAAAAAGTGGAAGCAACACCATTTTTAGACATGGAATTTCATCCCGAAACTCATCCTGGTGTCCGTTTTGGCATTTGGTTTCAAAAAAAAAATTTGGCTTCAAAAAACCATTTGGTTCCTGGGAAGCATTTTTCCTGACCATTAAGTCACGCGTTATCTTCCCCAGGCACCAAAAAGGCTCGATTTTTAAAAAGTGGAAGCAACACCATTTTTAGACATGGAATTTCATCCCGAAATTCATCCTGGTGTCCGTTTTTGCACTTGGTTTCAAAAAAAAAATTTGGCTTCAAAAAACCATTTGGTTCCTGGGAAGCATTTTTCCTGACCATTAAGTCACGCGTTTTCTTCCCCAGGCACCAAAAAGGCTCGATTTTTAAAAAGTGGAAGCAACACCATTTTTAGACATGGAATTTCATCCCGAAACTCATCCTGGTGTCCGTTTTGGCATTTGGTTTCAAAAAAAAAATTTGGCTTCAAAAAACCATTTGGTTCCTGGGAAGCATTTTTCCTGACCATTAAGTCACGCGTTTTCTTCCCCAGGCACCAAAAAGGCTCGATTTTTAAAAAGTGGAAGCAACACCATTTTTAGACATGGAATTTCATCCCGAAATTCATCCTGGTGTCCGTTTTTGCATTTGGTTTCAAAAAAAAAATTTGGCTTCAAAAAACTATTTGGTTCCTGGGAAGCATTTTTCCTGACCATTAAGTCACGCGTTTTCTTCCCCAGGCACCAAAAAGGCTCGATTTTTAAAAAGTGGAAGCAACACCATTTTTAGACATGGAATTTCATACCGAAACTCATCCTGGTGTCTGTTTTGGCATTTGGTTTCAAAAAAAAAAATTGGCTTCAAAAAACCATTTGGTTCCTGGGAAGCATTTTTCCTGACCATTAAGTCACGCGTTTTCTTCCCCAGGCACCAAAAAGGCTCGATTTTTAAAAAGTGGAAGCAACACCATTTTTAGACATGGAATTTCATCCCGAAATTCATCCTGGTGTCCGTTTTGGTATTTGGATTCAAAAAAAAAATTTGGCTTCAAAAAACTATTTGGTTCCTGGGCAGCATTTTTCCTGACCATTAAGTCACGCGTTTTCTTCCCCAGGCACCAAAAAGGCTCGATTTTTAAAAAGTGGAAGCAACACCATTTTTAGACATGGAATTTCATCCCGAAACTCATCCTGGTGTCCGTTTTGGCATTTGGATTCAAAAAAAAAATTTGGCTTCAAAAAACTATTTGGTTCCTGGGCAGCATTTTTCCTGACCATTAAGTCACGCGTTTTCTTCCCCAGGCACCAAAAAGGCTCGATTTTTAAAAAGTGGAAGCAACACCATTTTTAGACATGGAATTTCATCCCGAAACTCATCCTGGTGTCCGTTTTGGCATTTGGATTCAAAAAAAAAATTTGGCTTCAAAAAACTATTTGGTTCCTGGGCAGCATTTTTCCTGACCATTAAGTCACGCGTTTTCTTCCCCAGGCACCAAAAAGGCTCGATTTTTAAAAAGTGGAAGCAACACCATTTTTAGACATGGAATTTCATCCCGAAACTCATCCTGGTGTCCGTTTTGGCATTTGGTTTCAAAAAAAAAACTGGCTTCAAAAAACCATTTGGTTCCTGGGCAGCATTTTTCCTGACCATTAAGTCACGCGTTTTCTTCCCCAGGCACCAAAAAGGCTCGATTTTTAAAAAGTGGAAGCAACACCATTTTTAGACATGGAATTTCATCCCGAAACTCATCCTGGTGTCCGTTTTGGCATTTGGTTTCAAAAAAAAATTTGGCTTCAAAAAACTATTTGGTTCCTGGGAAGCATTTTTCCTGACCATTAAGTCACGCGTTTTCTTCCCCAGGCACCAAAAAGGCTCGATTTTTAAAAAGTGGAAGCAACACCATTTTTAGACATGGAATTTCATCCCGAAACTCATCCTGGTGTCCGTTTTGGCATTTCGATTCAAAAAAAAAATTTGGCTTCAAAAAACTATTTGGTTCCTGGGAAGCATTTTTCCTGACCATTAAGTCACGCGTTTTCTTCCCCAGGCACCAAAAAGGCTCGATTTTTAAAAAGTGGAAGCAACACCATTTTTAGACATGGAATTTCATCCCGAAACTCATCCTGGTGTCCGTTTTTGCATTTGGTTTCAAAAAAAAAATTTGCTTCAAAAAACATTTTGGTTCCTGGGAAGCATTTTTCCTGACCATTAAGTCACGCGTTTTCTTCCCCAGGCACCAAAAAGGCTCGATTTTTAAAAAGTGGAAGCAACACCATTTTTAGACATGGAATTTCATCCCGAAACTCATCCTGGTGTCCGTTTTTGCATTTGGTTTCAAAAAAAAAATTTGCTTCAAAAAACATTTTGGTTCCTGGGCAGCATTTTTCCTGACCATTAAGTCACGCGTTTTCTTCCCCAGGCACCAAAAAGGCTCGATTTTTAAAAAGTGGAAGCAACACCATTTTTAGACATGGAATTTCATCCCGAAACTCATCCTGGTGTCCGTTTTGGCATTTGGATTCAAAAAAAAAATTTGGCTTCAAAAAACTATTTGGTTCCTGGGCAGCATTTTTCCTGACCATTAAGTCACGCGTTTTCTTCCCCAGTCACCAAAAAGGCTCGATTTTTAAAAAGTGGAAGCAACACCATTTTTAGACATGGAATTTCATCCCGAAACTCATCCTGGTGTCCGTTTTGGCATTTGGTTTCAAAAAAAAAACTGGCTTCAAAAAACCATTTGGTTCCTGGGCAGCATTTTTCCTGACCATTAAGTCACGCGTTTTCTTCCCCAGGCACCAAAAAGGCTCGATTTTTAAAAAGTGGAAGCAACACCATTTTTAGACATGGAATTTCATCCCGAAACTCATCCTGGTGTCCGTTTTTGCATTTGGTTTCAAAAAAAAAATTTGCTTCAAAAAACATTTTGGTTCCTGGGCAGCATTTTTCCTGACCATTAAGTCACGCGTTTTCTTCCCCAGGCACCAAAAAGGCTCGATTTTTAAAAAGTGGAAGCAACACCATTTTTAGACATGGAATTTCATCCCGAAACTCATCCTGGTGTCCGTTTTTGCATTTGGTTTCAAAAAAAAAATTTGGCTTCAAAAAACCATTTGTTTCCTGGGAAGCAATTTTCCTGACCATTAAGTCACGCGTTTTCTTCCCCAGGCACCAAAAAGGCTCGATTTTTAAAAAGTGGAAGCAACACCATTTTTAGACATGGAATTTCATCCCGAAACTCATCCTGGTGTCCGTTTTGGCGTTTGGTTTCAAAAAAAAAATTTGGCTTCAAAAAACCATTTGGTTCCTGGGCAGCATTTTTCCTGACCATTAAGTCACGCGTTTTCTTCCCCAGGCACCAAAAAGGCTCGATTTTTAAAAAGTGGAAGCAACACCATTTTTAGACATGGAATTTCATCCCGAAACTCATCCTGGTGTCCGTTTTGGCGTTTGGTTTCAAAAAAAAAATTTGGCTTCAAAAAACCATTTGGTTCCTGGGCAGCATTTTTCCTGACCATTAAGTCACGCGTTTTCTTCCCCAGGCACCAAAAAGGCTCGATTTTTAAAAAGTGGAAGCAACACCATTTTTAGACATGGAATTTCATCCCGAAACTCATCCTGGTGTCCGTTTTTGCATTTGGTTTCAAAAAAAAAATTTGCTTCAAAAAACATTTTGGTTCCTGGGCAGCATTTTTCCTGACCATTAAGTCACGCGTTTTCTTCCCCAGGCACCAAAAAGGCTCGATTTTTAAAAAGTGGAAGCAACACCATTTTTAGACATGGAATTTCATCCCGAAACTCATCCTGGTGTCCGTTTTTGCATTTGGTTTCAAAAAAAAAATTTGCTTCAAAAAACATTTTGGTTCCTGGGCAGCATTTTTCCTGACCATTAAGTCACGCGTTTTCTTCCCCAGGCACCAAAAAGGCTCGATTTTTAAAAAGTGGAAGCAACACCATTTTTAGACATGGAATTTCATCCCGAAACTCATCCTGGTGTCCGTTTTTGCATTTGGTTTCAAAAAAAAAATTTGGCTTCAAAAAACCATTTGTTTCCTGGGAAGCAATTTTCCTGACCATTAAGTCACGCGTTTTCTTCCCCAGGCACCAAAAAGGCTCGATTTTTAAAAAGTGGAAGCAACACCATTTTTAGACATGGAATTTCATCCCGAAACTCATCCTGGTGTCCGTTTTTGCATTTGGTTTCAAAAAAAAAATTTGCTTCAAAAAACATTTTGGTTCCTGGGCAGCATTTTTCCTGACCATTAAGTCACGCGTTTTCTTCCCCACGCACCAAAAAGGCTCGATTTTTAAAAAGTGGAAGCAACACCATTTTTAGACATGGAATTTCATCCCGAAACTCATCCTGGTGTCCGTTTTGGCGTTTGGTTTCAAAAAAAAAATTTGGCTTCAAAAAACATTTTGGTTCCTGGGCAGCATTTTTCCTGACCATTAAGTCACGCGTTTTCTTCCCCAGGCACCAAAAAGGCTCAATTTTTAAAAAGTGGAAGCAACACCATTTTTAGACATGGAATTTCATCCCGAAACTCATCCTGGTGTCCGTTTTTGCATTTGGTTTCAAAAAAAAAATTTGCTTCAAAAAACATTTTGGTTCCTGGGCAGCATTTTTCCTGACCATTAGGTCACGCGTTTTCTTCCCCAGGCACCAAAAAGGCTCGATTTTTAAAAAGTGGAAGCAACACCATTTTTAGACATGGAATTTCATCCCGAAACTCATCCTGGTGTCCGTTTTGGCATTTGGTTTCAAAAAAAAAAATTTGGCTTCAAAAAACCATTTGGTTCCTGGGCAGCATTTTTCCTGACCATTAAGTCACGCGTTTTCTTCCCCAGGCACCAAAAAGGCTCGATTTTTAAAAAGTGGAAGCAACACCATTTTTAGACATGGAATTTCATCCCGAAACTCATCCTGGTGTCCGTTTTGGCGTTTGGTTTCAAAAAAAAAATTTGGCTTCAAAAAACCATTTGGTTCCTGGGAAGCATTTTTCCTGACCATTAAGTCACGCGTTTTCTTCCCCAGGCACCAAAAAGGCTCGATTTTTAAAAAGTGGAAGCAACACCATTTTTAGACATGGAATTTCATCCCGAAACTCATCCTGGTGTCCGTTTTTGCATTTGGTTTCAAAAAAAAAATTTGCTTCAAAAAACATTTTGGTTCCTGGGAAGCATTTTTCCTGACCATTAAGTCACGCGTTTTCTTCCCCAGGCACCAAAAAGACTCGATTTTTAAAAAGTGGAAGCAACACCATTTTTAGACATGGAATTTCATCCCGAAACTCATCCTGGTGTCCGTTTTGGCATTTGGTTTCAAAAAAAAAATTTGGCTTCAAAAAACCATTTGGTTCCTGGGAAGCAATTTTCCTGACCATTAAGTCACGCGTTTTCTTCCCCAGGCACCAAAAAGGCTCGATTTTTAAAAAGTGGAAGCAACACCATTTTTAGACATGGAATTTCATCCCGAAACTCATCCTGGTGTCCGTTTTTGCA
This sequence comes from Pantherophis guttatus, assembly GCF_059756535.1. Taxonomy (NCBI): domain Eukaryota; kingdom Metazoa; phylum Chordata; class Lepidosauria; order Squamata; family Colubridae; genus Pantherophis; species Pantherophis guttatus. Next base: position 3,175,948 of record NC_142079.1, on the reverse strand, counting down.
TTTGGTTTCAAAAAAAAAATTTGCTTCAAAAAACATTTTGGTTCCTGGGCAGCATTTTTCCTGACCATTAAGTCACGCGTTTTCTTCCCCAGGCACCAAAAAGGCTCGATTTTTAAAAAGTGGAAGCAACACCATTTTTAGACATGGAATTTCATCCCGAAACTCATCCTGGTGTCCGTTTTGGCATTTGGTTTCAAAAAAAAAATTTGGCTTCAAAAAACCATTTGGTTCCTGGGAAGCAATTTTCCTGACCATTAAGTCACGCGTTTTCTTCCCCAGGCACCAAAAAGGCTCGATTTTTAAAAAGTGGAAGCAACACCATTTTTAGACATGGAATTTCATCCCGAAACTCATCCTGGTGTCCGTTTTTGCATTTGGTTTCAAAAAAAAAAATTGCTTCAAAAAACATTTTGGTTCCTGGGCAGCATTTTTCCTGACCATTAAGTCACGCGTTTTCTTCCCCAGGCACCAAAAAGGCTCGATTTTTAAAAAGTGGAAGCAACACCATTTTTAGACATGGAATTTCATCCCGAAACTCATCCTGGTGTCCGTTTTGGAGTTTGGTTTCAAAAAAAAAATTTGGCTTCAAAAAACATTTTGGTTCCTGGGCAGCATTTTTCCTGACCATTAAGTCACGCGTTTTCTTCCCCAGGCACCAAAAAGGCTCGATTTTTAAAAAGTGGAAGCAACACCATTTTTAGACATGGAATTTCATCCCGAAACTCATCCTGGTGTCCGTTTTTGCATTTGGTTTCAAAAAAAAAATTTGCTTCAAAAAACATTTTGGTTCCTGGGCAGCATTTTTCCTGACCATTAAGTCACGCGTTTTCTTCCCCAGGCACCAAAAAGGCTCGATTTTTAAAAAGTGGAAGCAACACCATTTTTAGACATGGAATTTCATCCCGAAACTCATCCTGGTGTCCGTTTTGGCGTTTGGTTTCAAAAAAAAAATTTGGCTTCAAAAAACATTTTGGTTCCTGGGAAGCATTTTTCCTGACCATTAAGTCACGCATTTTCTTCCCCAGGCACCAAAAAGGCTCGATTTTTAAAAAGTGGAAGCAACACCATTTTTAGACATGGAATTTCATCCCGAAACTCATCCTGGTGTCCGTTTTGGCGTTTGGTTTCAAAAAAAAAATTTGGCTTCAAAAAACATTTTGGTTCCTGGGCAGCATTTTTCCTGACCATTAAGTCACGCGTTTTCTTCCCCAGGCACCAAAAAGGCTCGATTTTTAAAAAGTGGAAGCAACACCATTTTTAGACATGGAATTTCATCCCGAAACTCATCCTGGTGTCCGTTTTTGCATTTGGTTTCAAAAAAAAAATTTGCTTCAAAAAACATTTTGGTTCCTGGGAAGCATTTTTCCTGACCATTAAGTCACGCGTTTTCTTCCCCAGGCACCAAAAAGGCTCGATTTTTAAAAAGTGGAAGCAACACCATTTTTAGACATGGAATTTCATCCCGAAACTCATCCTGGTGTCCGTTTTGGCGTTTGGTTTCAAAAAAAAAATTTGGCTTCAAAAAACATTTTGGTTCCTGGGCAGCATTTTTCCTGACCATTAAGTCACGCGTTTTCTTCCCCAGGCACCAAAAAGGCTCGATTTTTAAAAAGTGGAAGCAACACCATTTTTAGACATGGAATTTCATCCCGAAACTCATCCTGGTGTCCGTTTTGGCGTTTGGTTTCAAAAAAAAAATTTGGCTTCAAAAAACATTTTGGTTCCTGGGCAGCATTTTTCCTGACCATTAAGTCACGCGTTTTCTTCCCCAGGCACCAAAAAGGCTCGATTTTTAAAAAGTGGAAGCAACACCATTTTTAGACATGGAATTTCATCCCGAAACTCATCCTGGTGTCCGTTTTTGCATTTGGTTTCAAAAAAAAAATTTGCTTCAAAAAACATTTTGGTTCCTGGGAAGCATTTTTCCTGACCATTAAGTCACGCGTTTTCTTCCCCAGGCACCAAAAAGGCTCGATTTTTAAAAAGTGGAAGCAACACCATTTTTAGACATGGAATTTCATCCCGAAACTCATCCTGGTGTCCGTTTTTGCATTTGGTTTCAAAAAAAAAATTTGCTTCAAAAAACATTTTGGTTCCTGGGCAGCATTTTTCCTGACCTAAATTAGGTCACGCGTTTTCTTCCCCAGGCACCAAAAAGGCTCGATTTTTAAAAAGTGGAAGCAACACCATTTTTAGACATGGAATTTCATCCCGAAACTCATCCTGGTGTCCGTTTTGGCATTTGGTTTCAAAAAAAAAATTTGGCTTCAAAAAACCATTTGGTTCCTGGGCAGCATTTTTCCTGACCATTAAGTCACGCGTTTTCTTCCCCAGGCACCAAAAAGGCTCGATTTTTAAAAAGTGGAAGCAACACCATTTTTAGACATGGAATTTCATCCCGAAACTCATCCTGGTGTCCGTTTTGGCATTTGGTTTCAAAAAAAAAATTTGGCTTCAAAAAACCATTTGGTTCCTGGGAAGCAATTTTCCTGACCATTAGGTCACGCGTTTTCGTCCCCAGGCACCAAAAAGGCTCGATTTTTAAAAAGTGAAAGCAACACCATTTTTAGACATGGAATTTCATCCCGAAACTCATCCTGGTGTCCGTTTTGGCATTTGGTTTCAAAAAAAAAATTTGGCTTCAAAAAACCATTTGGTTCCTGGGAAGCATTTTTCCTGACCATTAAGTCACGCGTTTTCTTCCCCAGGCACCAAAAAGGCTCGATTTTTAAAAAGTGGAAGCAACACCATTTTTAGACATGGAATTTCATCCCGAAACTCATCCTGGTGTCCGTTTTGGCATTTGGTTTCAAAAAAAAAATTTGGCTTCAAAAAACCATTTGGTTCCTGGGAAGCAATTTTCCTGACCATTAGGTCACGCGTTTTCGTCCCCAGGCACCAAAAAGGCTCGATTTTTAAAAAGTGAAAGCAACACCATTTTTAGACATGGAATTTCATCCCGAAACTCATCCTGGTGTCCGTTTTGGCATTTGGTTTCAAAAAAAAAATTTGGCTTCAAAAAACCATTTGGTTCCTGGGCAGCATTTTTCCTGACCATTAAGTCACGCGTTTTCTTCCCCAGGCACCAAAAAGGCTCGATTTTTAAAAAGTGGAAGCAACACCATTTTTAGACATGGAATTTCATCCCGAAACTCATCCTGGTGTCCGTTTTGGCGTTTGGTTTCAAAAAAAAAATTTGGCTTCAAAAAACATTTTGGTTCCTGGGCAGCATTTTTCCTGACCATTAAGTCACGCGTTTTCTTCCCCAGGCACCAAAAAGGCTCGATTTTTAAAAAGTGGAAGCAACACCATTTTTAGACATGGAATTTCATCCCGAAACTCATCCTGGTGTCCGTTTTGGCATTTGGTTTCAAAAAAAAAATTTGGCTTCAAAAAACCATTTGGTTCCTGGGCAGCATTTTTCCTGACCATTAAGTCACGCGTTTTCTTCCCCAGGCATCAAAAAGGCTCGATTTTTAAAAAGTGGAAGCAACACCATTTTTAGACATGGAATTTCATCCCGAAACTCATCCTGGTGTCCGTTTTGGCATTTGGTTTCAAAAAAAAAATTTGGCTTCAAAAAACCATTTGGTTCCTGGGAAGCAATTTTCCTGACCATTAGGTCACGCGTTTTCGTCCCCAGGCACCAAAAAGGCTCGATTTTTAAAAAGTGAAAGCAACACCATTTTTAGACATGGAATTTCATCCCGAAACTCATCCTGGTGTCCGTTTTGGCATTTGGTTTCAAAAAAAAAATTTGGCTTCAAAAAACCATTTGGTTCCTGGGAAGCATTTTTCCTGACCATTAAGTCACGCGTTTTCTTCCCCAGGCACCAAAAAGGCTCGATTTTTAAAAAGTGAAAGCAACACCATTTTTAGACATGGAATTTCATCCCGAAACTCATACTGGTGTCCGTTTTGGCATTTGGATTCAAAAAAAAAAATTGGCTTCAAAAAACTATTTGGTTCCTGGGAAGCATTTTTCCTGACCATTAAGTCACGCGTTTTCTTCCCCAGGCACCAAAAAGGCTCGATTTTTAAAAAGTGGAAGCAACACCATTTTTAGACATGGAATTTCATCACGAAACTCATCCTGGTGTCCGTTTTGGCATTTGGTTTAAAAAAAAATTTGGCTTCAAAAAACCATTTGGTTCCTGGGAAGCATTTTTCCTGACCATTAAGTCACGCGTTTTCTTCCCCAGGCACCAAAAAGGCTCGATTTTTAAAAAGTGGAAGCAACACCATTTTTAGACATGGAATTTCATCCCGAAACTCATCCTGGTGTCCGTTTTGGCATTTGGATTCAAAAAAAAAATTTGGCTTCAAAAAACTATTTGGTTCCTGGGAAGCATTTTTCCTGACCATTAAGTCACGTGTTTTCTTCCCCAGGCACCAAAAAGGCTCGATTTTTAAAAAGTGGAAGCAACACCATTTTTAGACATGGAATTTCATCCCGAAACTCATCCTGGTGTCCGTTTTGGCATTTGGTTTCAAAAAAAAAATTTGGCTTCAAAAAACCATTTGGTTCCTGGGAAGCATTTTTCCTGACCATTAAGTCACGCGTTTTCTTCCCCAGGCACCAAAAAGGCTCGATTTTTAAAAAGTGGAAGCAACACCATTTTTAGACATGGAATTTCATCCCGAAACTCATCCTGGTGTCCGTTTTTGCATTTGGTTTCAAAAAAAAAAATTGGCTTCAAAAAACATTTTGGTTCCTGGGCAGCATTTTTCCTGACCATTAAGTCAAGCGTTTTCTTCCCCAGGCACCAAAAAGGCTCGATTTTTAAAAAGTGGAAGCAACACCATTTTTAGACATGGAATTTCATCCCGAAACTCATCCTGGTGTCCGTTTTTGCATTTGGATTCAAAAAAAAAATTTGGCTTCAAAAAACTATTTGGTTCCTGGGAAGCATTTTTCCTGACCATTAAGTCACGCGTTTTCTTCCCCAGGCACCAAAAAGGCTCGATTTTAAAAAAGTGGAAGCAACACCATTTTTAGACATGGAATTTCATCCCGAAACTCATCCTGGTGTCCGTTTTGGCATTTGGTTTCAAAAAAAAAATTTGGCTTCAAAAAACCATTTGGTTCCTGGGAAGCAATTTTCCTGACCATTAGGTCACGCGTTTTCGTCCCCAGGCACCAAAAAGGCTCGATTTTTAAAAAGTGAAAGCAACACCATTTTTAGACATGGAATTTCATCCCGAAACTCATCCTGGTGTCCGTTTTGGCATTTGGTTTCAAAAAAAAAATTTGGCTTCAAAAAACCATTTGGTTCCTGGGAAGCATTTTTCCTGACCATTAAGTCACGCGTTTTCTTCCCCAGGCACCAAAAAGGCTCGATTTTTAAAAAGTGAAAGCAACACCATTTTTAGACATGGAATTTCATCCTGAAACTCATACTGGTGTCCGTTTTGGCATTTGGATTCAAAAAAAAAATTGGCTTCAAAAAACTATTTGGTTCCTGGGAAGCATTTTTCCTGACCATTAAGTCACGCGTTTTCTTCCCCAGGCACCAAAAAGGCTCGATTTTTAAAAAGTGGAAGCAACACCATTTTTAGACATGGAATTTCATCACGAAACTCATCCTGGTGTCCGTTTTGGCATTTGGTTTAAAAAAAAATTTGGCTTCAAAAAACCATTTGGTTCCTGGGAAGCATTTTTCCTGACCATTAAGTCACGCGTTTTCTTCCCCAGGCACCAAAAAGGCTCGATTTTTAAAAAGTGGAAGCAACACCATTTTTAGACATGGAATTTCATCCCGAAACTCATCCTGGTGTCCGTTTTGGCATTTGGATTCAAAAAAAAAATTTGGCTTCAAAAAACTATTTGGTTCCTGGGAAGCATTTCTCCTGACCATTAAGTCACGCGTTTTCTTCCCCAGGCACCAAAAAGGCTCGATTTTTAAAAAGTGGAAGCAACACCATTTTTAGACATGGAATTTCATCCCGAAACTCATCCTGGTGTCCGTTTTGGCATTTGGTTTCAAAAAAAAAATTTGGCTTCAAAAAACCATTTGGTTCCTGGGAAGCATTTTTCCTGACCATTAAGTCACGCGTTTTCTTCCCCAGGCACCAAAAAGGCTCGATTTTTAAAAAGTGGAAGCAACACCATTTTTAGACATGGAATTTCATCCCGAAACTCATCCTGGTGTCCGTTTTTGCATTTGGTTTCAAAAAAAAAAATTGGCTTCAAAAAACATTTTGGTTCCTGGGCAGCATTTTTCCTGACCATTAAGTCAAGCGTTTTCTTCCCCAGGCACCAAAAAGGCTCGATTTTTAAAAAGTGGAAGCAACACCATTTTTAGACATGGAATTTCATCCCGAAACTCATCCTGGTGTCCGTTTTTGCATTTGGATTCAAAAAAAAAATTTGGCTTCAAAAAACTATTTGGTTCCTGGGAAGCATTTTTCCTGACCATTAAGTCACGCGTTTTCTTCCCCAGGCACCAAAAAGGCTCGATTTTAAAAAAGTGGAAGCAACACCATTTTTAGACATGGAATTTCATCCCGAAACTCATCCTGGTGTCCATTTTGGCATTTGGTTTCAAAAAAAAATTTGGCTTCAAAAAACCATTTGGTTCCTGGGAAGCATTTTTCCTGACCATTAAGTCACGCGTTTTCTTCCCCAGGCACCAAAAAGGCTCGATTTTTAAAAAGTGGAAGCAACACCATTTTTAGACATGGAATTTCATCCCGAAACTCATCCTGGTGTCCGTTTTTGCATTTGGATTCAAAAAAAAAATTTGGCTTCAAAAAACTATTTGGTTCCTGGGAAGCATTTTTCCTGACCATTAAGTCACGCGTTTTCTTCCCCAGGCACCAAAAAGGCTCGATTTTAAAAAAGTGGAAGCAACACCATTTTTAGACATGGAATTTCATCCCGAAACTCATCCTGGTGTCCGTTTTGGCATTTGGTTTCAAAAAAAAATTTGGCTTCAAAAAACCATTTGGTTCCTGGGAAGCATTTTTCCTGACCATTAAGTCACGCGTTTTCTTCCCCAGGCACCAAAAAGGCTCAATTTTTAAAAAGTGGAAGCAACACCATTTTTAGACATGGAATTTCATCCCGAAATTCATCCTGGTGTCCGTTTTTGCACTTGGTTTCAAAAAAAAAATTTGGCTTCAAAAAACCATTTGGTTCCTGGGAAGCATTTTTCCTGACCATTAAGTCACGCGTTTTCTTCCCCAGGCACCAAAAAGGCTCGATTTTTAAAAAGTGGAAGCAACACCATTTTTAGACATGGAATTTCATCCCGAAACTCATCCTGGTGTCCGTTTTGGCATTTGGTTTCAAAAAAAAAATTTGGCTTCAAAAAACATTTTGGTTCCTGGGCAGCATTTTTCCTGACCATTAGGTCACGCGTTTTCTTCCCCAGGCACCAAAAAGGCTCGATTTTTAAAAAGTGGAAGCAACACCATTTTTAGACATGGAATTTCATCCCGAAACTCATCCTGGTGTCCGTTTTGGCATTTGGTTTCAAAAAAAAAATTTGGCTTCAAAAAACCATTTGGTTCCTGGGAAGCATTTTTCCTGACCATTAAGTCACGCGTTTTCTTCCCCAGGCACCAAAAAGGCTCGATTTTTAAAAAGTGGAAGCAACACCATTTTTAGACATGGAATTTCATCCCGAAACTCATCCTGGTGTCCGTTTTGGCATTTGGTTTCAAAAAAAAAATTTGGCTTCAAAAAACATTTTGGTTCCTGGGCAGCATTTTTCCTGACCATTAGGTCACGCGTTTTCTTCCCCAGGCACCAAAAAGGCTCGATTTTTAAAAAGTGGAAGCAACACCATTTTTAGACATGGAATTTCATCCCGAAACTCATCCTGGTGTCCGTTTTGGCATTTGGTTTCAAAAAAAAAATTTGGCTTCAAAAAACCATTTGGTTCCTGGGAAGCATTTTTCCTGACCATTAAGTCACGCGTTTTCTTCCCCAGGCACCAAAAAGGCTCGATTTTTAAAAAGTGGAAGCAACACCATTTTTAGACATGGAATTTCATCCCGAAACTCATCCTGGTGTCCGTTTTGGCATTTGGTTTCAAAAAAAAAATTTGGCTTCAAAAAACATTTTGGTTCCTGGGCAGCATTTTCCCTGACCATTAAGTCACGCGTTTTCTTCCCCAGGCACCAAAAAGGCTCGATTTTTAAAAAGTGGAAGCAACACCATTTTTAGACATGGAATTTCATCCCGAAACTCATCCTGGTGTCCGTTTTGGCATTTGGTTTCAAAAAAAAAATTTGGCTTCAAAAAACCATTTGGTTCCTGGGAAGCATTTTTCCTGACCATTAAGTCACGCGTTTTCTTCCCCAGGCACCAAAAAGGCTCGATTTTTAAAAAGTGGAAGCAACACCATTTTTAGACATGGAATTTCATCCCGAAATTCATCCTGGTGTCCGTTTTGGCATTTGGTTTCAAAAAAAAAAATTGGCTTCAAAAAACATTTTGGTTCCTGGGCAGCATTTTTCCTGACCATTAGGTCACGCGTTTTCTTCCCCAGGCACCAAAAAGGCTCGATTTTTAAAAAGTGGAAGCAACACCATTTTTAGACATGGAATTTCATCCCGAAACTCATCCTGGTGTCCGTTTTGGCATTTGGTTTCAAAAAAAAAAATTTGGCTTCAAAAAACCATTTGGTTCCTGGGCAGCATTTTTCCTGACCATTAAGTCACGCGTTTTCTTCCCCAGGCACCAAAAAGGCTCGATTTTTAAAAAGTGGAAGCAACACCATTTTTAGACATGGAATTTCATCCCGAAACTCATCCTGGTGTCCGTTTTGGCGTTTGGTTTGAAAAAAAAAATTTGGCTTCAAAAAACATTTTGGTTCCTGGGCAGCATTTTTCCTGACCATTAAGTCACGCGTTTTCTTCCCCAGGCACCAAAAAGGCTCGATTTTTAAAAAGTGGAAGCAACACCATTTTTAGACATGGAATTTCATCCCGAAACTCATCCTGGTGTCCGTTTTTGCATTTGGTTTCAAAAAAAAAATTTGCTTCAAAAAACATTTTGGTTCCTGGGCAGCATTTTTCCTGACCATTAGGTCACGCGTTTTCTTCCCCAGGCACCAAAAAGGCTCGATTTTTAAAAAGTGGAAGCAACACCATTTTTAGACATGGAATTTCATCCCGAAACTCATCCTGGTGTCCGTTTTGGCATTTGGTTTCAAAAAAAAAATTTGGCTTCAAAAAACCATTTGGTTCCTGGGAAGCAATTTTCCTGACCATTAAGTCACGCGTTTTCGTCCCCAGGCACCAAAAAGGCTCGATTTTTAAAAAGTGAAAGCAACACCATTTTTAGACATGGAATTTCATCCCGAAACTCATCCTGGTGACCGTTTTGGCATTTGGTTTCAAAAAAAAAATTTGGCCTCAAAAAACCATTTGGTTCCTGGGAAGCATTTTTCCTGACCATTAAGTCACGCGTTTTCTTCCCCAGGCACCAAAAAGGCTCGATTTTTAAAAAGTGGAAGCAACACCATTTTTAGACATGGAATTTCATCCCGAAACTCATCCTGGTGTCCGTTTTGGCATTTGGTTTCAAAAAAAAAATTTGGCTTCAAAAAACCATTTGGTTCCTGGGAAGCATTTTTCCTGACCATTAAGTCACGCGTTTTCTTCCCCAGGCACCAAAAAGGCTCGATTTTTAAAAAGTGGAAGCAACACCATTTTTAGACATGGAATTTCATCCCGAAACTCATCCTGGTGTCCGTTTTGGCATTTGGTTTCAAAAAAAAAATTTGGCTTCAAAAAACCATTTGGTTCCTGGGAAGCATTTTTCCTGACCATTAAGTCACGCGTTTTCTTCCCCAGGCACCAAAAAGGCTCGATTTTTAAAAAGTGGAAGCAACACCATTTTTAGACATGGAATTTCATCCCGAAATTCATCCTGGTGTCCGTTTTGGCATTTGGTTTCAAAAAAAAAAATTGGCTTCAAAAAACATTTTGGTTCCTGGGCAGCATTTTTCCTGACCATTAGGTCACGCGTTTTCTTCCCCAGGCACCAAAAAGGCTCGATTTTTAAAAAGTGGAAGCAACACCATTTTTAGACATGGAATTTCATCCCGAAACTCATCCTGGTGTCCGTTTTGGCATTTGGTTTCAAAAAAAAAAATTTGGCTTCAAAAAACCATTTGGTTCCTGGGCAGCATTTTTCCTGACCATTAAGTCACGCGTTTTCTTCCCCAGGCACCAAAAAGGCTCGATTTTTAAAAAGTGGAAGCAACACCATTTTTAGACATGGAATTTCATCCCGAAACTCATCCTGGTGTCCGTTTTGGCGTTTGGTTTGAAAAAAAAAATTTGGCTTCAAAAAACATTTTGGTTCCTGGGCAGCATTTTTCCTGACCATTAAGTCACGCGTTTTCTTCCCCAGGCACCAAAAAGGCTCGATTTTTAAAAAGTGGAAGCAACACCATTTTTAGACATGGAATTTCATCCCGAAACTCATCCTGGTGTCCGTTTTTGCATTTGGTTTCAAAAAAAAAATTTGCTTCAAAAAACATTTTGGTTCCTGGGCAGCATTTTTCCTGACCATTAGGTCACGCGTTTTCTTCCCCAGGCACCAAAAAGGCTCGATTTTTAAAAAGTGGAAGCAACACCATTTTTAGACATGGAATTTCATCCCGAAACTCATCCTGGTGTCCGTTTTGGCATTTGGTTTCAAAAAAAAAATTTGGCTTCAAAAAACCATTTGGTTCCTGGGAAGCAATTTTCCTGACCATTAAGTCACGCGTTTTCGTCCCCAGGCACCAAAAAGGCTCGATTTTTAAAAAGTGAAAGCAACACCATTTTTAGACATGGAATTTCATCCCGAAACTCATCCTGGTGACCGTTTTGGCATTTGGTTTCAAAAAAAAAATTTGGCCTCAAAAAACCATTTGGTTCCTGGGAAGCATTTTTCCTGACCATTAAGTCACGCGTTTTCTTCCCCAGGCACCAAAAAGGCTCGATTTTTAAAAAGTGGAAGCAACACCATTTTTAGACATGGAATTTCATCCCGAAACTCATCCTGGTGTCCGTTTTGGCATTTGGTTTCAAAAAAAAAATTTGGCTTCAAAAAACCATTTGGTTCCTGGGAAGCATTTTTCCTGACCATTAAGTCACGCGTTTTCTTCCCCAGGCACCAAAAAGGCTCGATTTTTAAAAAGTGGAAGCAACACCATTTTTAGACATGGAATTTCATCCCGAAACTCATCCTGGTGTCCGTTTTTGCATTTGGTTTCAAAAAAAAAATTTGGCTTCAAAAAACATTTTGGTTCCTGGGCAGCATTTTTCCTGACCATTAAGTCAAGCGTTTTCTTCCCCAGGCACCAAAAAGGCTCGATTTTTAAAAAGTGGAAGCAACACCATTTTTAGACATGGAATTTCATCCCGAAACTCATCCTGGTGTCCGTTTTTGCATTTGGTTTCAAAAAAAAAAATTGGCTTCAAAAAACCATTTGGTTCCTGGGAAGCATTTTTCCTGACCATTAAGTCACGCGTTTTCTTCCCCAGGCACCAAAAAGGCTCGATTTTTAAAAAGTGGAAGCAACACCATTTTTAGACATGGAATTTCATCCCGAAACTCATCCTGGTGTCCGTTTTGGCATTTGGTTTCAAAAAAAAAATTTGGCTTCAAAAAACCATTTGGTTCCTGGGAAGCATTTTTCCTGACCATTAAGTCACGCGTTTTCTTCCCCAGGCACCAAAATGGCTCGATTTTTAAAAAGTGGAAGCAACACCATTTTTAGACATGGAATTTCATCCCGAAACTCATCCTGGTGTCCGTTTTGGCATTTGGTTTCAAAAAAAAAATTTGGCTTCAAAAAACATTTTGGTTCCTGGGCAGCATTTTCCCTGACCATTAAGTCACGCGTTTTCTTCCCCAGGCACCAAAAAGGCTCGATTTTTAAAAAGTGGAAGAAACACCATTTTTAGACATGGAATTTCATCCCGAAACTCATCCTGGTGTCCGTTTTGGCATTTGGTTTCAAAAAAAAAATTTGGCTTCAAAAAACCATTTGGTTCCTGGGAAGCATTTTTCCTGACCATTAAGTCACGCGTTTTCTTCCCCAGGCACCAAAAAGGCTCGATTTTTAAAAAGTGGAAGCAACACCATTTTTAGACATGGAATTTCATCCCGAAATTCATCCTGGTGTCCGTTTTGGCATTTGGTTTCAAAAAAAAAAATTGGCTTCAAAAAACATTTTGGTTCCTGGGCAGCATTTTTCCTGACCATTAGGTCACGCGTTTTCTTCCCCAGGCACCAAAAAGGCTCGATTTTTAAAAAGTGGAAGCAACACCATTTTTAGACATGGAATTTCATCCCGAAACTCATCCTGGTGTCCGTTTTGGCATTTGGTTTCAAAAAAAAAAATTTGGCTTCAAAAAACCATTTGGTTCCTGGGCAGCATTTTTCCTGACCATTAAGTCACGCGTTTTCTTCCCCAGGCACCAAAAAGGCTCGATTTTTAAAAAGTGGAAGCAACACCATTTTTAGACATGGAATTTCATCCCGAAACTCATCCTGGTGTCCGTTTTGGCATTTGGTTTCAAAAAAAAAATTTGGCTTCAAAAAACCATTTGGTTCCTGGGAAGCAATTTTCCTGACCATTAAGTCACGCGTTTTCGTCCCCAGGCACCAAAAAGGCTCGATTTTTAAAAAGTGAAAGCAACACCATTTTTAGACATGGAATTTCATCCCGAAACTCATCCTGGTGTCCGTTTTGGCATTTGGTTTCAAAAAAAAAATTTGGCTTCAAAAAACCATTTGGTTCCTGGGAAGCATTTTTCCTGACCATTAAGTCACGCGTTTTCTTCCCCAGGCACCAAAAAGGCTCGATTTTTAAAAAGTGAAAGCAACACCATTTTTAGACATGGAATTTCATCCCGAAACTCATACTGGTGTCCGTTTTGGCATTTGGATTCAAAAAAAAAAATTGGCTTCAAAAAACTATTTGGTTCCTGGGAAGCATTTTTCCTGACCATTAAGTCACGCGTTTTCTTCCCCAGGCACCAAAAAGGCTCGATTTTTAAAAAGTGGAAGCAACACCATTTTTAGACATGGAATTTCATCACGAAACTCATCCTGGTGTCCGTTTTGGCATTTGGTTTAAAAAAAAATTTGGCTTCAAAAAACCATTTGGTTCCTGGGAAGCATTTTTCCTGACCATTAAGTCACGCGTTTTCTTCCCCAGGCACCAAAAAGGCTCGATTTTTAAAAAGTGGAAGCAACACCATTTTTAGACATGGAATTTCATCCCGAAACTCATCCTGGTGTCCGTTTTGGCATTTGGATTCAAAAAAAAAATTTGGCTTCAAAAAACTATTTGGTTCCTGGGAAGCATTTTTCCTGACCATTAAGTCACGCGTTTTCTTCCCCAGGCACCAAAAAGGCTCGATTTTAAAAAAGTGGAAGCAACACCATTTTTAGACATGGAATTTCATCCCGAAACTCATCCTGGTGTCCGTTTTTGCATTTGGTTTCAAAAAAAAAAATTGGCTTCAAAAAACATTTTGGTTCCTGGGCAGCATTTTTCCTGACCATTAAGTCAAGCGTTTTCTTCCCCAGGCACCAAAAAGGCTCGATTTTTAAAAAGTGGAAGCAACACCATTTTTAGACATGGAATTTCATCCCGAAACTCATCCTGGTGTCCGTTTTTGCATTTGGATTCAAAAAAAAAATTTGGCTTCAAAAAACTATTTGGTTCCTGGGAAGCATTTTTCCTGACCATTAAGTCACGCGTTTTCTTCCCCAGGCACCAAAAAGGCTCGATTTTAAAAAAGTGGAAGCAACACCATTTTTAGACATGGAATTTCATCCCGAAACTCATCCTGGTGTCCGTTTTGGCATTTGGTTTCAAAAAAAAATTTGGCTTCAAAAAACCATTTGGTTCCTGGGAAGCATTTTTCCTGACCATTAAGTCACGCGTTTTCTTCCCCAGGCACCAAAAAGGCTCGATTTTTAAAAAGTGGAAGCAACACCATTTTTAGACATGGAATTTCATCCCGAAATTCATCCTGGTGTCCGTTTTTGCACTTGGTTTCAAAAAAAAAATTTGGCTTCAAAAAACCATTTGGTTCCTGGGAAGCATTTTTCCTGACCATTAAGTCACGCGTTTTCTTCCCCAGGCACCAAAAAGGCTCGATTTTTAAAAAGTGGAAGCAACACCATTTTTAGACATGGAATTTCATCCCGAAACTCATCCTGGTGTCCGTTTTGGCATTTGGTTTCAAAAAAAAAATTTGGCTTCAAAAAACATTTTGGTTCCTGGGCAGCATTTTTCCTGACCATTAGGTCACGCGTTTTCTTCCCCAGGCACCAAAAAGGCTCGATTTTTAAAAAGTGGAAGCAACACCATTTTTAGACATGGAATTTCATCCCGAAACTCATCCTGGTGTCCGTTTTGGCATTTGGTTTCAAAAAAAAAATTTGGCTTCAAAAAACCATTTGGTTCCTGGGAAGCATTTTTCCTGACCATTAAGTCACGCGTTTTCTTCCCCAGGCACCAAAAAGGCTCGATTTTTAAAAAGTGGAAGCAACACCATTTTTAGACATGGAATTTCATCCCGAAACTCATCCTGGTGTCCGTTTTGGCATTTGGTTTCAAAAAAAAAATTTGGCTTCAAAAAACATTTTGGTTCCTGGGCAGCATTTTTCCTGACCATTAGGTCACGCGTTTTCTTCCCCAGGCACCAAAAAGGCTCGATTTTTAAAAAGTGGAAGCAACACCATTTTTAGACATGGAATTTCATCCCGAAACTCATCCTGGTGTCCGTTTTGGCATTTGGTTTCAAAAAAAAAATTTGGCTTCAAAAAACCATTTGGTTCCTGGGAAGCATTTTTCCTGACCATTAAGTCACGCGTTTTCTTCCCCAGGCACCAAAAAGGCTCGATTTTTAAAAAGTGGAAGCAACACCATTTTTAGACATGGAATTTCATCCCGAAACTCATCCTGGTGTCCGTTTTGGCATTTGGTTTCAAAAAAAAAATTTGGCTTCAAAAAACCATTTGGTTCCTGGGAAGCATTTTTCCTGACCATTAAGTCACGCGTTTTCTTCCCCAGGCACCAAAAAGGCTCGATTTTTAAAAAGTGGAAGCAACACCATTTTTAGACATGGAATTTCATCCCGAAATTCATCCTGGTGTCCGTTTTGGCATTTGGTTTCAAAAAAAAAAATTGGCTTCAAAAAACATTTTGGTTCCTGGGCAGCATTTTTCCTGACCATTAGGTCACGCGTTTTCTTCCCCAGGCACCAAAAAGGCTCGATTTTTAAAAAGTGGAAGCAACACCATTTTTAGACATGGAATTTCATCCCGAAACTCATCCTGGTGTCCGTTTTGGCGTTTGGTTTGAAAAAAAAAATTTGGCTTCAAAAAACATTTTGGTTCCTGGGCAGCATTTTTCCTGACCATTAAGTCACGCGTTTTCTTCCCCAGGCACCAAAAAGGCTCGATTTTTAAAAAGTGGAAGCAACACCATTTTTAGACATGGAATTTCATCCCGAAACTCATCCTGGTGTCCGTTTTTGCATTTGGTTTCAAAAAAAAAATTTGCTTCAAAAAACATTTTGGTTCCTGGGCAGCATTTTTCCTGACCATTAGGTCACGCGTTTTCTTCCCCAGGCACCAAAAAGGCTCGATTTTTAAAAAGTGGAAGCAACACCATTTTTAGACATGGAATTTCATCCCGAAACTCATCCTGGTGTCCGTTTTGGCATTTGGTTTCAAAAAAAAAATTTGGCTTCAAAAAACCATTTGGTTCCTGGGAAGCAATTTTCCTGACCATTAAGTCACGCGTTTTCGTCCCCAGGCACCAAAAAGGCTCGATTTTTAAAAAGTGAAAGCAACACCATTTTTAGACATGGAATTTCATCCCGAAACTCATCCTGGTGACCGTTTTGGCATTTGGTTTCAAAAAAAAAATTTGGCCTCAAAAAACCATTTGGTTCCTGGGAAGCATTTTTCCTGACCATTAAGTCACGCGTTTTCTTCCCCAGGCACCAAAAAGGCTCGATTTTTAAAAAGTGGAAGCAACACCATTTTTAGACATGGAATTTCATCCCGAAACTCATCCTGGTGTCCGTTTTGGCATTTGGTTTCAAAAAAAAAATTTGGCTTCAAAAAACCATTTGGTTCCTGGAAAGCATTTTTCCTGACCATTAAGTCACGCGTTTTCTTCCCCAGGCACCAAAAAGGCTCGATTTTTAAAAAGTGGAAGCAACACCATTTTTAGACATGGAATTTCATCCCGAAACTCATCCTGGTGTCCGTTTTTGCATTTGGTTTCAAAAAAAAAATTTGGCTTCAAAAAACATTTTGGTTCCTGGGCAGCATTTTTCCTGACCATTAAGTCAAGCGTTTTCTTCCCCAGGCACCAAAAAGGCTCGATTTTTAAAAAGTGGAAGCAACACCATTTTTAGACATGGAATTTCATCCCGAAACTCATCCTGGTGTCCGTTTTTGCATTTGGTTTCAAAAAAAAAAATTGGCTTCAAAAAACCATTTGGTTCCTGGGAAGCATTTTTCCTGACCATTAAGTCACGCGTTTTCTTCCCCAGGCACCAAAAAGGCTCGATTTTTAAAAAGTGGAAGCAACACCATTTTTAGACATGGAATTTCATCCCGAAACTCATCCTGGTGTCCGTTTTGGCATTTGGTTTCAAAAAAAAAATTTGGCTTCAAAAAACCATTTGGTTCCTGGGAAGCATTTTTCCTGACCATTAAGTCACGCGTTTTCTTCCCCAGGCACCAAAATGGCTCGATTTTTAAAAAGTGGAAGCAACACCATTTTTAGACATGGAATTTCATCCCGAAACTCATCCTGGTGTCCGTTTTGGCATTTGGTTTCAAAAAAAAAATTGGCTTCAAAAAACATTTTGGTTCCTGGGCAGCATTTTTCCTGACCATTAGGTCACGCGTTTTCTTCCCCAGGCACCAAAAAGGCTCGATTTTTAAAAAGTGGAAGCAACACCATTTTTAGACATGGAATTTCATCCCGAAACTCATCCTGGTGTCCGTTTTGGCATTTGGTTTCAAAAAAAAAATTTGGCTTCAAAAAACCATTTGGTTCCTGGGAAGCATTTTTCCTGACCATTAAGTCACGCGTTTTCTTCCCCAGGCACCAAAAAGGCTCGATTTTTAAAAAGTGGAAGCAACACCATTTTTAGACATGGAATTTCATCCCGAAACTCATCCTGGTGTCCGTTTTGGCATTTGGATTCAAAAAAAAAATTTGGCTTCAAAAAACCATTTGGTTCCTGGGAAGCATTTTCCCTGACCATTAAGTCACGCGTTTTCTTCCCCAGGCACCAAAAAGGCTCGATTTTTAAAAAGTGGAAGAAACACCATTTTTAGACATGGAATTTCATCCCGAAACTCATCCTGGTGTCCGTTTTGGCATTTGGTTTCAAAAAAAAAATTTGGCTTCAAAAAACCATTTGGTTCCTGGGAAGCATTTTTCCTGACCATTAAGTCACGCGTTTTCTTCCCCAGGCACCAAAAAGGCTCGATTTTTAAAAAGTGGAAGCAACACCATTTTTAGACATGGAATTTCATCCCGAAATTCATCCTGGTGTCCGTTTTGGCATTTGGTTTCAAAAAAAAAAATTGGCTTCAAAAAACATTTTGGTTCCTGGGCAGCATTTTTCCTGACCATTAGGTCACGCGTTTTCTTCCCCAGGCACCAAAAAGGCTCGATTTTTAAAAAGTGGAAGCAACACCATTTTTAGACATGGAATTTCATCCCGAAACTCATCCTGGTGTCCGTTTTGGCATTTGGTTTCAAAAAAAAAAATTTGGCTTCAAAAAACCATTTGGTTCCTGGGCAGCATTTTTCCTGACCATTAAGTCACGCGTTTTCTTCCCCAGGCACCAAAAAGGCTCGATTTTTAAAAAGTGGAAGCAACACCATTTTTAGACATGGAATTTCATCCCGAAACTCATCCTGGTGTCCGTTTTGGCATTTGGTTTCAAAAAAAAAATTTGGCTTCAAAAAACCATTTGGTTCCTGGGAAGCAATTTTCCTGACCATTAAGTCACGCGTTTTCTTCCCCAGGCACCAAAAAGGCTCGATTTTTAAAAAGTGGAAGCAACACCATTTTTAGACATGGAATTTCATCCCGAAACTCATCCTGGTGTCCGTTTTGGCATTTGGTTTCAAAAAAAAAATTTGGCTTCAAAAAACCATTTGGTTCCTGGGAAGCAATTTTCCTGACCATTAAGTCACGCGTTTTCGTCCCCAGGCACCAAAAAGGCTCGATTTTTAAAAAGTGAAAGCAACACCATTTTTAGACATGGAATTTCATCCCGAAACTCATCCTGGTGACCGTTTTGGCATTTGGTTTCAAAAAAAAAATTTGGCCTCAAAAAACCATTTGGTTCCTGGGAAGCATTTTTCCTGACCATTAAGTCACGCGTTTTCTTCCCCAGGCACCAAAAAGGCTCGATTTTTAAAAAGTGGAAGCAACACCATTTTTAGACATGGAATTTCATCCTGAAACTCATACTGGTGTCCGTTTTGGCATTTGGATTCAAAAAAAAAAATTGGCTTCAAAAAACTATTTGGTTCCTGGGAAGCATTTTTCCTGACCATTAAGTCACGCGTTTTCTTCCCCAGGCACCAAAAAGGCTCGATTTTTAAAAAGTGGAAGCAACACCATTTTTAGACATGGAATTTCATCACGAAACTCATCCTGGTGTCCGTTTTGGCATTTGGTTTAAAAAAAAAATTTGGCTTCAAAAAACCATTTGGTTCCTGGGAAGCATTTTTCCTGACCATTAAGTCACGCGTTTTCTTCCCCAGGCACCAAAAAGGCTCGATTTTTAAAAAGTGGAAGCAACACCATTTTTAGACATGGAATTTCATCCCGAAACTCATCCTGGTATCCGTTTTGGCATTTGGATTCAAAAAAAAAATTTGGCTTCAAAAAACATTTTGGTTCCTGGGCAGCATTTTCCCTGACCAATAAGTCACGTGTTTTCTTCCCCCGGCACCAAAAAGGCTCGATTTTTAAAAAGTGGAAGCAACACCATTTTTAGACATGGAATTTCATCCCGAAACTCATCCTGGTGTCCGTTTTGGCATTTGGTTTCAAAAAAAAAACTTGGCTTCAAAAAACCATTTGGTTCCTGGGAAGCAATTTTCCTGACCATTAGGTCACGCGTTTTCTTCCCCAGGCACCAAAAAGGCTCGATTTTTAAAAAGTGGAAGCAACACCATTTTTAGACATGGAATTTCATCCCGAAACTCATCCTGGTGTCCGTTTTGGCATTTGGTTTCAAAAAAAAATTTGGCTTCAATAAACCATTTGGTTCCTGGGCAGCATTTTTCCTGACCAATAAGTCACGTGTTTTCTTCCCCCGGCACCAAAAAGGCTCGATTTTTAAAAAGTAGAAGCAACACCATTTTTAGACATGGAATTTCATCCCGAAACTCATCCTGGTGTCCGTTTTGGCATTTGGTTTCAAAAAAAAAATTTGGCTTCAAAAAACCATTTGGTTCCTGGGAAGCAATTTTCCTGACCATTAGGTCACGCGTTTTCTTCCCCAGGCACCAAAAAGGCTCGATTTTTAAAAAGTGGAAGCAACACCATTTTTAGACATGGAATTTCATCCCGAAACTCATCCTGGTGTCCGTTTTGGCGTTTGGTTTCAAAAAAAAAATTTGGCTTCAAAAAACCATTTGGTTCCTGGGAAGCATTTTTCCTGACCATTAAGTCACGCGTTTTCTTCCCCAGGCACCAAAAAGGCTCGATTTTTAAAAAGTGGAAGCAACACCATTTTTAGACATGGAATTTCATCCCGAAACTCATCCTGGTGTCCGTTTTGGCATTTGGTTTCAAAAAAAAAATTTGGCTTCAAAAAACCATTTGGTTCCTGGGAAGCAATTTTCCTGACCATTAAGTCACGCGTTTTCGTCCCCAGGCACCAAAAAGGCTCGATTTTTAAAAAGTGAAAGCAACACCATTTTTAGACATGGAATTTCATCCCGAAACTCATCCTGGTGACCGTTTTGGCATTTGGTTTCAAAAAAAAAATTTGGCCTCAAAAAACCATTTGGTTCCTGGGAAGCATTTTTCCTGACCATTAAGTCACGCGTTTTCTTCCCCAGGCACCAAAAAGGCTCGATTTTTAAAAAGTGGAAGCAACACCATTTTTAGACATGGAATTTCATCCTGAAACTCATACTGGTGTCCGTTTTGGCATTTGGATTCAAAAAAAAAAATTGGCTTCAAAAAACTATTTGGTTCCTGGGAAGCATTTTTCCTGACCATTAAGTCACGCGTTTTCTTCCCCAGGCACCAAAAAGGCTCGATTTTTAAAAAGTGGAAGCAACACCATTTTTAGACATGGAATTTCATCACGAAACTCATCCTGGTGTCCGTTTTGGCATTTGGTTTAAAAAAAAAATTTGGCTTCAAAAAACCATTTGGTTCCTGGGAAGCATTTTTCCTGACCATTAAGTCACGCGTTTTCTTCCCCAGGCACCAAAAAGGCTCGATTTTTAAAAAGTGGAAGCAACACCATTTTTAGACATGGAATTTCATCCCGAAACTCATCCTGGTATCCGTTTTGGCATTTGGATTCAAAAAAAAAATTTGGCTTCAAAAAACATTTTGGTTCCTGGGCAGCATTTTCCCTGACCAATAAGTCACGTGTTTTCTTCCCCCGGCACCAAAAAGGCTCGATTTTTAAAAAGTGGAAGCAACACCATTTTTAGACATGGAATTTCATCCCGAAACTCATCCTGGTGTCCGTTTTGGCATTTGGTTTCAAAAAAAAAACTTGGCTTCAAAAAACCATTTGGTTCCTGGGAAGCAATTTTCCTGACCATTAGGTCACGCGTTTTCTTCCCCAGGCACCAAAAAGGCTCGATTTTTAAAAAGTGGAAGCAACACCATTTTTAGACATGGAATTTCATCCCGAAACTCATCCTGGTGTCCGTTTTGGCATTTGGTTTCAAAAAAAAATTTGGCTTCAATAAACCATTTGGTTCCTGGGCAGCATTTTTCCTGACCAATAAGTCACGTGTTTTCTTCCCCCGGCACCAAAAAGGCTCGATTTTTAAAAAGTAGAAGCAACACCATTTTTAGACATGGAATTTCATCCCGAAACTCATCCTGGTGTCCGTTTTGGCATTTGGTTTCAAAAAAAAAATTTGGCTTCAAAAAACCATTTGGTTCCTGGGAAGCAATTTTCCTGACCATTAGGTCACGCGTTTTCTTCCCCAGGCACCAAAAAGGCTCGATTTTTAAAAAGTGGAAGCAACACCATTTTTAGACATGGAATTTCATCCCGAAACTCATCCTGGTGTCCGTTTTGGCGTTTGGTTTCAAAAAAAAAATTTGGCTTCAAAAAACCATTTGGTTCCTGGGAAGCATTTTTCCTGACCATTAAGTCACGCGTTTTCTTCCCCAGGCACTAAAAAGGCTCGATTTTTAAAAAGTGGAAGCAACACCATTTTTAGACATGGAATTTCATCCCGAAACTCATCCTGGTGTCCGTTTTGGCGTTTGGTTTCAAAAAAAAAATTTGGCTTCAAAAAACCATTTGGTTCCTGGGAAGCATTTTTCCTGACCATTAAGTCACGCGTTTTCTTCCCCAGGCACCAAAAAGGCTCGATTTTTAAAAAGTGGAAGCAACACCATTTTTAGACATGGAATTTCATCCCGAAACTCATCCTGGTGTCCGTTTTGGCGTTTGGTTTCAAAAAAAAAATTTGGCTTCAAAAAACATTTTGGTTCCTGGGCAGCATTTTTCCTGACCATTAGGTCACGCGTTTTCTTCCCCAGGCACCAAAAAGGCTCGATTTTTAAAAAGTGGAAGCAACACCATTTTTAGACATGGAATTTCATCCCGAAACTCATCCTGGTGTCCGTTTTGGCATTTGGTTTCAAAAAAAAAAATTTGGCTTCAAAAAACCATTTGGTTCCTGGGCAGCATTTTTCCTGACCATTAAGTCACGCGTTTTCTTCCCCAGGCACCAAAAAGGCTCGATTTTTAAAAAGTGGAAGCAACACCATTTTTAGACATGGAATTTCATCCCGAAACTCATCCTGGTGTCCGTTTTGGCGTTTGGTTTGAAAAAAAAAATTTGGCTTCAAAAAACATTTTGGTTCCTGGGCAGCATTTTTCCTGACCATTAAGTCACGCGTTTTCTTCCCCAGGCACCAAAAAGGCTCGATTTTTAAAAAGTGGAAGCAACACCATTTTTAGACATGGAATTTCATCCCGAAACTCATCCTGGTGTCCGTTTTTGCATTTGGTTTCAAAAAAAAAATTTGCTTCAAAAAACATTTTGGTTCCTGGGCAGCATTTTTCCTGACCATTAGGTCACGCGTTTTCTTCCCCAGGCACCAAAAAGGCTCGATTTTTAAAAAGTGGAAGCAACACCATTTTTAGACATGGAATTTCATCCCGAAACTCATCCTGGTGTCCGTTTTGGCATTTGGTTTCAAAAAAAAAATTTGGCTTCAAAAAACCATTTGGTTCCTGGGAAGCAATTTTCCTGACCATTAAGTCACGCGTTTTCGTCCCCAGGCACCAAAAAGGCTCGATTTTTAAAAAGTGAAAGCAACACCATTTTTAGACATGGAATTTCATCCCGAAACTCATCCTGGTGACCGTTTTGGCATTTGGTTTCAAAAAAAAAATTTGGCCTCAAAAAACCATTTGGTTCCTGGGAAGCATTTTTCCTGACCATTAAGTCACGCGTTTTCTTCCCCAGGCACCAAAAAGGCTCGATTTTTAAAAAGTGAAAGCAACACCATTTTTAGACATGGAATTTCATCCTGAAACTCATACTGGTGTCCGTTTTGGCATTTGGATTCAAAAAAAAAAATTGGCTTCAAAAAACTATTTGGTTCCTGGGAAGCATTTTTCCTGACCATTAAGTCACGCGTTTTCTTCCCCAGGCACAAAAAAGGCTCGATTTTTAAAAAGTGGAAGCAACACCATTTTTAGACATGGAATTTCATCACGAAACTCATCCTGGTGTCCGTTTTGGCATTTGGTTTAAAAAAAAAATTTGGCTTCAAAAAACCATTTGGTTCCTGGGAAGCATTTTTCCTGACCATTAAGTCACGCGTTTTCTTCCCCAGGCACCAAAAAGGCTCGATTTTTAAAAAGTGGAAGCAACACCATTTTTAGACATGGAATTTCATCCCGAAACTCATCCTGGTGTCCGTTTTGGCATTTGGATTCAAAAAAAAAATTTGGCTTCAAAAAACTATTTGGTTCCTGGGAAGCATTTTTCCTGACCATTAAGTCACGCGTTTTCTTCCCCAGGCACCAAAAAGGCTCGATTTTTAAAAAGTGGAAGCAACACCATTTTTAGACATGGAATTTCATCCCGAAACTCATCCTGGTGTCCGTTTTGGCATTTGGTTTCAAAAAAAAAATTTGGCTTCAAAAAACCATTTGGTTCCTGGGAAGCATTTTTCCTGACCATTAAGTCACGCGTTTTCTTCCCCAGGCACCAAAAAGGCTCGATTTTTAAAAAGTGGAAGCAACACCATTTTTAGACATGGAATTTCATCCCGAAACTCATCCTGGTGTCCGTTTTTGCATTTGGTTTCAAAAAAAAAAATTTGCTTCAAAAAACATTTTGGTTCCTGGGCAGCATTTTTCCTGACCATTAAGTCAAGCGTTTTCTTCCCCAGGCACCAAAAAGGCTCGATTTTTAAAAAGTGGAAGCAACACCATTTTTAGACATGGAATTTCATCCCGAAACTCATCCTGGTGTCCGTTTTTGCATTTGGATTCAAAAAAAAAATTTGGCTTCAAAAAACTATTTGGTTCCTGGGAAGCATTTTTCCTGACCATTAAGTCACGCGTTTTCTTCCCCAGGCACCAAAAAGGCTCGATTTTAAAAAAGTGGAAGCAACACCATTTTTAGACATGGAATTTCATCCCGAAACTCATCCTGGTGTCCGTTTTGGCATTTGGTTTCAAAAAAAAATTTGGCTTCAAAAAACCATTTGGTTCCTGGGAAGCATTTTTCCTGACCATTAAGTCACGGGTTTTCTTCCCCAGGCACCAAAAAGGCTCGATTTTTAAAAAGTGGAAGCAACACCATTTTTAGACATGGAATTTCATCCCGAAATTCATCCTGGTGTCCGTTTTTGCACTTGGTTTCAAAAAAAAAATTTGGCTTCAAAAAACCATTTGGTTCCTGGGCAGCATTTTTCCTGACCATTAAGTCACGCGTTTTCTTCCCCAGGCACCAAAAAGGCTCGATTTTTAAAAAGTGGAAGCAACACCATTTTTAGACATGGAATTTCATCCCGAAACTCATCCTGGTGTCCGTTTTGGCATTTGGTTTCAAAAAAAAAATTTGGGTTCAAAAAACCATTTGGTTCCTGGGAAGCATTTTTCCTGACCATTAAGTCACGCGTTTTCTTCCCCAGGCACCAAAAAGGCTCGATTTTTAAAAAGTGGAAGCAACACCATTTTTAGACATGGAATTTCATCCCGAAACTCATCCTGGTGTCCGTTTTGGCATTTGGTTTCAAAAAAAAAATTTGGCTTCAAAAAACATTTTGGTTCCTGGGCAGCATTTTTCCTGACCATTAAGTCACGCGTTTTCTTCCCCAGGCACCAAAAAGGCTCGATTTTTAAAAAGTGGAAGCAACACCATTTTTAGACATGGAATTTCATCCCGAAACTCATCCTGGTGTCCGTTTTGGCATTTGGATTCAAAAAAAAAATTTGGCTTCAAAAAACCATTTTGTTCCTGGGAAGCATTTTTCCTGACCATTAAGTCACGCGTTTTCTTCCCCAGGCACCAAAAAGGCTCGATTTTTAAAAAGTGGAAGCAACACCATTTTTAGACATGGAATTTCATCCCGAAACTCATCCTGGTGTCCGTTTTGGCATTTGGTTTCAAAAAAAAAATTTGGCTTCAAAAAACATTTTGGTTCCTGGGCAGCATTTTCCCTGACCAATAAGTCACGTGTTTTCTTCCCCCGGCACCAAAAAGGCTCGATTTTTAAAAAGTAGAAGCAACACCATTTTTAGACATGGAATTTCATCCCGAAACTCATCCTGGTGTCCGTTTTGGCATTTGGTTTCAAAAAAAAAATTTGGCTTCAAAAAACCATTTGGTTCCTGGGAAGCAATTTTCCTGACCATTAGGTCACGCGTTTTCTTCCCCAGGCACCAAAAAGGCTCGATTTTTAAAAAGTGGAAGCAACACCATTTTTAGACATGGAATTTCATCCCGAAACTCATCCTGGTGTCCGTTTTGGCATTTGGTTTCAAAAAAAAAATTTGGCTTCAAAAAACATTTTGGTTCCTGGGCAGCATTTTCCCTGACCAATAAGTCACGTGTTTTCTTCCCCCGGCACCAAAAAGGCTCGATTTTTAAAAAGTAGAAGCAACACCATTTTTAGACATGGAATTTCATCCCGAAACTCATCCTGGTGTCCGTTTTGGCATTTGGTTTCAAAAAAAAAATTTGGCTTCAAAAAACCATTTGGTTCCTGGGAAGCAATTTTCCTGACCATTAGGTCACGCGTTTTCTTCCCCAGGCACCAAAAAGGCTCGATTTTTAAAAAGTGGAAGCAACACCATTTTTAGACATGGAATTTCATCCCGAAACTCATCCTGGTGTCCGTTTTGGCATTTGGTTTCAAAAAAAAATTTGGCTTCAAAAAACCATTTGGTTCCTGGGCAGCATTTTTCCTGACCAATAAGTCACGTGTTTTCTTCCCCCGGCACCAAAAAGGCTCGATTTTTAAAAAGTAGAAGCAACACCATTTTTAGACATGGAATTTCATCCCGAAACTCATCCTGGTGTCCGTTTTGGCATTTGGTTTCAAAAAAAAAATTTGGCTTCAAAAAACCATTTGGTTCCTGGGAAGCAATTTTCCTGACCATTAGGTCACGCGTTTTCTTCCCCAGGCACCAAAAAGGCTCGATTTTTAAAAAGTGGAAGCAACACCATTTTTAGACATGGAATTTCATCCCGAAACTCATCCTGGTGTCCGTTTTGGCGTTTGGTTTCAAAAAAAAAATTTGGCTTCAAAAAACCATTTGGTTCCTGGGAAGCATTTTTCCTGACCATTAAGTCACGCGTTTTCTTCCCCAGGCACCAAAAAGGCTCGATTTTTAAAAAGTGGAAGCAACACCATTTTTAGACATGGAATTTCATCCCGAAACTCATCCTGGTGTCCGTTTTGGCATTTGGTTTCAAAAAAAAAATTTGGCTTCAAAAAACCATTTGGTTCCTGGGAAGCATTTTTCCTGACCATTAAGTCACGCGTTTTCTTCCCCAGGCACCAAAAAGGCTCGATTTTTAAAAAGTGGAAGCAACACCATTTTTAGACATGGAATTTCATCCCGAAATTCATCCTGGTGTCCGTTTTGGCATTTGGTTTCAAAAAAAAAAATTGGCTTCAAAAAACATTTTGGTTCCTGGGCAGCATTTTTCCTGACCATTAGGTCACGCGTTTTCTTCCCCAGGCACCAAAAAGGCTCGATTTTTAAAAAGTGGAAGCAACACCATTTTTAGACATGGAATTTCATCACGAAACTCATCCTGGTGTCCGTTTTGGCATTTGGTTTAAAAAAAAAATTTGGCTTCAAAAAACCATTTGGTTCCTGGGAAGCATTTTTCCTGACCATTAAGTCACGCGTTTTCTTCCCCAGGCACCAAAAAGGCTCGATTTTTAAAAAGTGGAAGCAACACCATTTTTAGACATGGAATTTCATCCCGAAACTCATCCTGGTGTCCGTTTTGGCATTTGGTTTCAAAAAAAAAATTTGGCTTCAAAAAACCATTTGGTTCCTGGGAAGCATTTTTCCTGACCATTAGGTCACGCGTTTTCTTCCCCAGGCACCAAAAAGGCTCGATTTTTAAAAAGTGAAAGCAACACCATTTTTAGACATGGAATTTCATCCCGAAACTCATACTGGTGTCCGTTTTGGCATTTGGATTCAAAAAAAAAAATTGGCTTCAAAAAACTATTTGGTTCCTGGGAAGCATTTTTCCTGACCATTAAGTCACGCGTTTTCTTCCCCAGGCACAAAAAAGGCTCGATTTTTAAAAAGTGGAAGCAACACCATTTTTAGACATGGAATTTCATCACGAAACTCATCCTGGTGTCCGTTTTGGCATTTGGTTTAAAAAAAAAATTTGGCTTCAAAAAACCATTTGGTTCCTGGGAAGCATTTTTCCTGACCATTAAGTCACGCGTTTTCTTCCCCAGGCACCAAAAAGGCTCGATTTTTAAAAAGTGGAAGCAACACCATTTTTAGACATGGAATTTCATCCCGAAACTCATCCTGGTGTCCGTTTTGGCATTTGGATTCAAAAAAAAAATTTGGCTTCAAAAAACTATTTGGTTCCTGGGAAGCATTTTTCCTGACCATTAAGTCACGCGTTTTCTTCCCCAGGCACCAAAAAGGCTCGATTTTTAAAAAGTGGAAGCAACACCATTTTTAGACATGGAATTTCATCCCGAAACTCATCCTGGTGTCCGTTTTGGCATTTGGTTTCAAAAAAAAAATTTGGCTTCAAAAAACCATTTGGTTCCTGGGAAGCATTTTTCCTGACCATTAAGTCACGCGTTTTCTTCCCCAGGCACCAAAAAGGCTCGATTTTTAAAAAGTGGAAGCAACACCATTTTTAGACATGGAATTTCATCCCGAAACTCATCCTGGTGTCCGTTTTTGCATTTGGTTTCAAAAAAAAAAATTTGCTTCAAAAAACATTTTGGTTCCTGGGCAGCATTTTTCCTGACCATTAAGTCAAGCGTTTTCTTCCCCAGGCACCAAAAAGGCTCGATTTTTAAAAAGTGGAAGCAACACCATTTTTAGACATGGAATTTCATCCCGAAACTCATCCTGGTGTCCGTTTTTGCATTTGGATTCAAAAAAAAAATTTGGCTTCAAAAAACTATTTGGTTCCTGGGAAGCATTTTTCCTGACCATTAAGTCACGCGTTTTCTTCCCCAGGCACCAAAAAGGCTCGATTTTTAAAAAGTGGAAGCAACACCATTTTTAGACATGGAATTTCATCCCGAAACTCATCCTGGTGTCCGTTTTGGCATTTGGTTTCAAAAAAAAATTTGGCTTCAAAAAACCATTTGGTTCCTGGGAAGCATTTTTCCTGACCATTAAGTCACGCGTTTTCTTCCCCAGGCACCAAAAAGGCTCGATTTTTAAAAAGTGGAAGCAACACCATTTTTAGACATGGAATTTCATCCCGAAATTCATCCTGGTGTCCGTTTTTGCACTTGGTTTCAAAAAAAAAATTTGGCTTCAAAAAACCATTTGGTTCCTGGGCAGCATTTTTCCTGACCATTAAGTCACGCGTTTTCTTCCCCAGGCACCAAAAAGGCTCGATTTTTAAAAAGTGGAAGCAACACCATTTTTAGACATGGAATTTCATCCCGAAACTCATCCTGGTGTCCGTTTTGGCATTTGGTTTCAAAAAAAAAATTTGGCTTCAAAAAACCATTTGGTTCCTGGGAAGCAATTTTCCTGACCATTAGGTCACGCGTTTTCTTCCCCAGGCACCAAAAAGGCTCGATTTTTAAAAAGTGGAAGCAACACCATTTTTAGACATGGAATTTCATCCCGAAACTCATCCTGGTGTCCGTTTTGGCATTTGGTTTCAAAAAAAAATTTGGCTTCAAAAAACCATTTGGTTCCTGGGCAGCATTTTTCCTGACCATTAAGTCACGCGTTTTCTTCCCCAGGCACCAAAAAGGCTCGATTTTTAAAAAGTGGAAGCAACACCATTTTTAGACATGGAATTTCATCCCGAAACTCATCCTGGTGTCCGTTTTGGCGTTTGGTTTCAAAAAAAAAAATTTGGCTTCAAAAAACCATTTGGTTCCTGGGCAGCATTTTTCCTGACCATTAAGTCACGCGTTTTCTTCCCCAGGCACCAAAAAGGCTCGATTTTTAAAAAGTGGAAGCAACACCATTTTTAGACATGGAATTTCATCCCGAAACTCATCCTGGTGTCCGTTTTGGCGTTTGGTTTCAAAAAAAAAATTTGGCTTCAAAAAACCATTTGGTTCCTGGGAAGCATTTTTCCTGACCATTAAGTCACGCGTTTTCTTCACCAGGCACCAAAAAGGCTCGATTTTTAAAAAGTGGAAGCAACACCATTTTTAGACATGGAATTTCATCCCGAAACTCATCCTGGTGTCCGTTTTTGCATTTGGTTTCAAAAAAAAAATTTGCTTCAAAAAACATTTTGGTTCCTGGGCAGCATTTTTCCTGACCATTAAGTCACGCGTTTTCTTCCCCAGGCACCAAAAAGGCTCGATTTTTAAAAAGTGGAAGCAACACCATTTTTAGACATGGAATTTCATCCCGAAACTCATCCTGGTGTCCGTTTTTGCATTTGGTTTCAAAAAAAAAATTTGCTTCAAAAAACATTTTGGTTCCTGGGCAGCATTTTTCCTGACCATTAAGTCACGCGTTTTCTTCCCCAGGCACCAAAAAGGCTCGATTTTTAAAAAGTGGAAGCAACACCATTTTTAGACATGGAATTTCATCCCGAAACTCATCCTGGTGTCCGTTTTTGCATTTGGTTTCAAAAAAAAAATTTGGCTTCAAAAAACCATTTGTTTCCTGGGAAGCAATTTTCCTGACCATTAAGTCACGCGTTTTCTTCCCCAGGCACCAAAAAGGCTCGATTTTTAAAAAGTGGAAGCAACACCATTTTTAGACATGGAATTTCATCCCGAAACTCATCCTGGTGTCCGTTTTTGCATTTGGTTTCAAAAAAAAAATTTGCTTCAAAAAACATTTTGGTTCCTGGGCAGCATTTTTCCTGACCATTAAGTCACGCGTTTTCTTCCCCACGCACCAAAAAGGCTCGATTTTTAAAAAGTGGAAGCAACACCATTTTTAGACATGGAATTTCATCCCGAAACTCATCCTGGTGTCCGTTTTGGCGTTTGGTTTCAAAAAAAAAATTTGGCTTCAAAAAACATTTTGGTTCCTGGGCAGCATTTTTCCTGACCATTAAGTCACGCGTTTTCTTCCCCAGGCACCAAAAAGGCTCGATTTTTAAAAAGTGGAAGCAACACCATTTTTAGACATGGAATTTCATCCCGAAACTCATCCTGGTGTCCGTTTTTGCATTTGGTTTCAAAAAAAAAATTTGCTTCAAAAAACATTTTGGTTCCTGGGCAGCATTTTTCCTGACCATTAGGTCACGCGTTTTCTTCCCCAGGCACCAAAAAGGCTCGATTTTTAAAAAGTGGAAGCAACACCATTTTTAGACATGGAATTTCATCCCGAAACTCATCCTGGTGTCCGTTTTGGCATTTGGTTTCAAAAAAAAAAATTTGGCTTCAAAAAACCATTTGGTTCCTGGGCAGCATTTTTCCTGACCATTAAGTCACGCGTTTTCTTCCCCAGGCACCAAAAAGGCTCGATTTTTAAAAAGTGGAAGCAACACCATTTTTAGACATGGAATTTCATCCCGAAACTCATCCTGGTGTCCGTTTTGGCGTTTGGTTTCAAAAAAAAAATTTGGCTTCAAAAAACCATTTGGTTCCTGGGAAGCATTTTTCCTGACCATTAAGTCACGCGTTTTCTTCCCCAGGCACCAAAAAGGCTCGATTTTTAAAAAGTGGAAGCAACACCATTTTTAGACATGGAATTTCATCCCGAAACTCATCCTGGTGTCCGTTTTTGCATTTGGTTTCAAAAAAAAAATTTGCTTCAAAAAACATTTTGGTTCCTGGGCAGCATTTTTCCTGACCATTAAGTCACGCGTTTTCTTCCCCAGGCACCAAAAAGGCTCGATTTTTAAAAAGTGGAAGCAACACCATTTTTAGACATGGAATTTCATCCCGAAACTCATCCTGGTGTCCGTTTTTGCATTTGGTTTCAAAAAAAAAATTTGCTTCAAAAAACATTTTGGTTCCTGGGCAGCATTTTTCCTGACCATTAAGTCACGGGTTTTCTTCCCCAGGCACCAAAAAGGCTCGATTTTTAAAAAGTGGAAGCAACACCATTTTTAGACATGGAATTTCATCCCGAAATTCATCCTGGTGTCCGTTTTTGCACTTGGTTTCAAAAAAAAAATTTGGCTTCAAAAAACCATTTGGTTCCTGGGCAGCATTTTTCCTGACCATTAAGTCACGCGTTTTCTTCCCCAGGCACCAAAAAGGCTCGATTTTTAAAAAGTGGAAGCAACACCATTTTTAGACATGGAATTTCATCCCGAAACTCATCCTGGTGTCCGTTTTGGCATTTGGTTTCAAAAAAAAAATTTGGGTTCAAAAAACCATTTGGTTCCTGGGAAGCATTTTTCCTGACCATTAAGTCACGCGTTTTCTTCCCCAGGCACCAAAAAGGCTCGATTTTTAAAAAGTGGAAGCAACACCATTTTTAGACATGGAATTTCATCCCGAAACTCATCCTGGTGTCCGTTTTGGCATTTGGTTTCAAAAAAAAAATTTGGCTTCAAAAAACATTTTGGTTCCTGGGCAGCATTTTTCCTGACCATTAAGTCACGCGTTTTCTTCCCCAGGCACCAAAAAGGCTCGATTTTTAAAAAGTGGAAGCAACACCATTTTTAGACATGGAATTTCATCCCGAAACTCATCCTGGTGTCCGTTTTGGCATTTGGATTCAAAAAAAAAATTTGGCTTCAAAAAACCATTTTGTTCCTGGGAAGCATTTTTCCTGACCATTAAGTCACGCGTTTTCTTCCCCAGGCACCAAAAAGGCTCGATTTTTAAAAAGTGGAAGCAACACCATTTTTAGACATGGAATTTCATCCCGAAACTCATCCTGGTGTCCGTTTTGGCATTTGGTTTCAAAAAAAAAATTTGGCTTCAAAAAACATTTTGGTTCCTGGGCAGCATTTTCCCTGACCAATAAGTCACGTGTTTTCTTCCCCCGGCACCAAAAAGGCTCGATTTTTAAAAAGTAGAAGCAACACCATTTTTAGACATGGAATTTCATCCCGAAACTCATCCTGGTGTCCGTTTTGGCATTTGGTTTCAAAAAAAAAATTTGGCTTCAAAAAACCATTTGGTTCCTGGGAAGCAATTTTCCTGACCATTAGGTCACGCGTTTTCTTCCCCAGGCACCAAAAAGGCTCGATTTTTAAAAAGTGGAAGCAACACCATTTTTAGACATGGAATTTCATCCCGAAACTCATCCTGGTGTCCGTTTTGGCATTTGGTTTCAAAAAAAAAATTTGGCTTCAAAAAACATTTTGGTTCCTGGGCAGCATTTTCCCTGACCAATAAGTCACGTGTTTTCTTCCCCCGGCACCAAAAAGGCTCGATTTTTAAAAAGTAGAAGCAACACCATTTTTAGACATGGAATTTCATCCCGAAACTCATCCTGGTGTCCGTTTTGGCATTTGGTTTCAAAAAAAAAATTTGGCTTCAAAAAACCATTTGGTTCCTGGGAAGCAATTTTCCTGACCATTAGGTCACGCGTTTTCTTCCCCAGGCACCAAAAAGGCTCGATTTTTAAAAAGTGGAAGCAACACCATTTTTAGACATGGAATTTCATCCCGAAACTCATCCTGGTGTCCGTTTTGGCATTTGGTTTCAAAAAAAAATTTGGCTTCAAAAAACCATTTGGTTCCTGGGCAGCATTTTTCCTGACCAATAAGTCACGTGTTTTCTTCCCCCGGCACCAAAAAGGCTCGATTTTTAAAAAGTAGAAGCAACACCATTTTTAGACATGGAATTTCATCCCGAAACTCATCCTGGTGTCCGTTTTGGCATTTGGTTTCAAAAAAAAAATTTGGCTTCAAAAAACCATTTGGTTCCTGGGAAGCAATTTTCCTGACCATTAGGTCACGCGTTTTCTTCCCCAGGCACCAAAAAGGCTCGATTTTTAAAAAGTGGAAGCAACACCATTTTTAGACATGGAATTTCATCCCGAAACTCATCCTGGTGTCCGTTTTGGCGTTTGGTTTCAAAAAAAAAATTTGGCTTCAAAAAACCATTTGGTTCCTGGGAAGCATTTTTCCTGACCATTAAGTCACGCGTTTTCTTCCCCAGGCACCAAAAAGGCTCGATTTTTAAAAAGTGGAAGCAACACCATTTTTAGACATGGAATTTCATCCCGAAACTCATCCTGGTGTCCGTTTTGGCATTTGGTTTCAAAAAAAAAATTTGGCTTCAAAAAACCATTTGGTTCCTGGGAAGCATTTTTCCTGACCATTAAGTCACGCGTTTTCTTCCCCAGGCACCAAAAAGGCTCGATTTTTAAAAAGTGGAAGCAACACCATTTTTAGACATGGAATTTCATCCCGAAATTCATCCTGGTGTCCGTTTTGGCATTTGGTTTCAAAAAAAAAAATTGGCTTCAAAAAACATTTTGGTTCCTGGGCAGCATTTTTCCTGACCATTAGGTCACGCGTTTTCTTCCCCAGGCACCAAAAAGGCTCGATTTTTAAAAAGTGGAAGCAACACCATTTTTAGACATGGAATTTCATCACGAAACTCATCCTGGTGTCCGTTTTGGCATTTGGTTTAAAAAAAAAATTTGGCTTCAAAAAACCATTTGGTTCCTGGGAAGCATTTTTCCTGACCATTAAGTCACGCGTTTTCTTCCCCAGGCACCAAAAAGGCTCGATTTTTAAAAAGTGGAAGCAACACCATTTTTAGACATGGAATTTCATCCCGAAACTCATCCTGGTGTCCGTTTTGGCATTTGGTTTCAAAAAAAAAATTTGGCTTCAAAAAACCATTTGGTTCCTGGGAAGCATTTTTCCTGACCATTAGGTCACGCGTTTTCTTCCCCAGGCACCAAAAAGGCTCGATTTTTAAAAAGTGAAAGCAACACCATTTTTAGACATGGAATTTCATCCCGAAACTCATACTGGTGTCCGTTTTGGCATTTGGATTCAAAAAAAAAAATTGGCTTCAAAAAACTATTTGGTTCCTGGGAAGCATTTTTCCTGACCATTAAGTCACGCGTTTTCTTCCCCAGGCACAAAAAAGGCTCGATTTTTAAAAAGTGGAAGCAACACCATTTTTAGACATGGAATTTCATCACGAAACTCATCCTGGTGTCCGTTTTGGCATTTGGTTTAAAAAAAAAATTTGGCTTCAAAAAACCATTTGGTTCCTGGGAAGCATTTTTCCTGACCATTAAGTCACGCGTTTTCTTCCCCAGGCACCAAAAAGGCTCGATTTTTAAAAAGTGGAAGCAACACCATTTTTAGACATGGAATTTCATCCCGAAACTCATCCTGGTGTCCGTTTTGGCATTTGGATTCAAAAAAAAAATTTGGCTTCAAAAAACTATTTGGTTCCTGGGAAGCATTTTTCCTGACCATTAAGTCACGCGTTTTCTTCCCCAGGCACCAAAAAGGCTCGATTTTTAAAAAGTGGAAGCAACACCATTTTTAGACATGGAATTTCATCCCGAAACTCATCCTGGTGTCCGTTTTGGCATTTGGTTTCAAAAAAAAAATTTGGCTTCAAAAAACCATTTGGTTCCTGGGAAGCATTTTTCCTGACCATTAAGTCACGCGTTTTCTTCCCCAGGCACCAAAAAGGCTCGATTTTTAAAAAGTGGAAGCAACACCATTTTTAGACATGGAATTTCATCCCGAAACTCATCCTGGTGTCCGTTTTTGCATTTGGTTTCAAAAAAAAAAATTTGCTTCAAAAAACATTTTGGTTCCTGGGCAGCATTTTTCCTGACCATTAAGTCAAGCGTTTTCTTCCCCAGGCACCAAAAAGGCTCGATTTTTAAAAAGTGGAAGCAACACCATTTTTAGACATGGAATTTCATCCCGAAACTCATCCTGGTGTCCGTTTTTGCATTTGGATTCAAAAAAAAAATTTGGCTTCAAAAAACTATTTGGTTCCTGGGAAGCATTTTTCCTGACCATTAAGTCACGCGTTTTCTTCCCCAGGCACCAAAAAGGCTCGATTTTTAAAAAGTGGAAGCAACACCATTTTTAGACATGGAATTTCATCCCGAAACTCATCCTGGTGTCCGTTTTGGCATTTGGTTTCAAAAAAAAATTTGGCTTCAAAAAACCATTTGGTTCCTGGGAAGCATTTTTCCTGACCATTAAGTCACGCGTTTTCTTCCCCAGGCACCAAAAAGGCTCGATTTTTAAAAAGTGGAAGCAACACCATTTTTAGACATGGAATTTCATCCCGAAATTCATCCTGGTGTCCGTTTTTGCACTTGGTTTCAAAAAAAAAATTTGGCTTCAAAAAACCATTTGGTTCCTGGGCAGCATTTTTCCTGACCATTAAGTCACGCGTTTTCTTCCCCAGGCACCAAAAAGGCTCGATTTTTAAAAAGTGGAAGCAACACCATTTTTAGACATGGAATTTCATCCCGAAACTCATCCTGGTGTCCGTTTTGGCATTTGGTTTCAAAAAAAAAATTTGGCTTCAAAAAACCATTTGGTTCCTGGGAAGCAATTTTCCTGACCATTAGGTCACGCGTTTTCTTCCCCAGGCACCAAAAAGGCTCGATTTTTAAAAAGTGGAAGCAACACCATTTTTAGACATGGAATTTCATCCCGAAACTCATCCTGGTGTCCGTTTTGGCATTTGGTTTCAAAAAAAAATTTGGCTTCAAAAAACCATTTGGTTCCTGGGCAGCATTTTTCCTGACCATTAAGTCACGCGTTTTCTTCCCCAGGCACCAAAAAGGCTCGATTTTTAAAAAGTGGAAGCAACACCATTTTTAGACATGGAATTTCATCCCGAAACTCATCCTGGTGTCCGTTTTTGCATTTGGTTTCAAAAAAAAAATTTGCTTCAAAAAACATTTTGGTTCCTGGGCAGCATTTTTCCTGACCATTAGGTCACGCGTTTTCTTCCCCAGGCACCAAAAAGGCTCGATTTTTAAAAAGTGGAAGCAACACCATTTTTAGACATGGAATTTCATCCCGAAACTCATCCTGGTGTCCGTTTTGGCGTTTGGTTTCAAAAAAAAAAATTTGGCTTCAAAAAACCATTTGGTTCCTGGGCAGCATTTTTCCTGACCATTAAGTCACGCGTTTTCTTCCCCAGGCACCAAAAAGGCTCGATTTTTAAAAAGTGGAAGCAACACCATTTTTAGACATGGAATTTCATCCCGAAACTCATCCTGGTGTCCGTTTTGGCGTTTGGTTTCAAAAAAAAAATTTGGCTTCAAAAAACCATTTGGTTCCTGGGAAGCATTTTTCCTGACCATTAAGTCACGCGTTTTCTTCACCAGGCACCAAAAAGGCTCGATTTTTAAAAAGTGGAAGCAACACCATTTTTAGACATGGAATTTCATCCCGAAACTCATCCTGGTGTCCGTTTTTGCATTTGGTTTCAAAAAAAAAATTTGCTTCAAAAAACATTTTGGTTCCTGGGCAGCATTTTTCCTGACCATTAAGTCACGCGTTTTCTTCCCCAGGCACCAAAAAGGCTCGATTTTTAAAAAGTGGAAGCAACACCATTTTTAGACATGGAATTTCATCCCGAAACTCATCCTGGTGTCCGTTTTTGCATTTGGTTTCAAAAAAAAAATTTGCTTCAAAAAACATTTTGGTTCCTGGGCAGCATTTTTCCTGACCATTAAGTCACGCGTTTTCTTCCCCAGGCACCAAAAAGGCTCGATTTTTAAAAAGTGGAAGCAACACCATTTTTAGACATGGAATTTCATCCCGAAACTCATCCTGGTGTCCGTTTTTGCATTTGGTTTCAAAAAAAAAATTTGGCTTCAAAAAACCATTTGTTTCCTGGGAAGCAATTTTCCTGACCATTAAGTCACGCGTTTTCTTCCCCAGGCACCAAAAAGGCTCGATTTTTAAAAAGTGGAAGCAACACCATTTTTAGACATGGAATTTCATCCCGAAACTCATCCTGGTGTCCGTTTTTGCATTTGGTTTCAAAAAAAAAATTTGCTTCAAAAAACATTTTGGTTCCTGGGCAGCATTTTTCCTGACCATTAAGTCACGCGTTTTCTTCCCCACGCACCAAAAAGGCTCGATTTTTAAAAAGTGGAAGCAACACCATTTTTAGACATGGAATTTCATCCCGAAACTCATCCTGGTGTCCGTTTTGGCGTTTGGTTTCAAAAAAAAAATTTGGCTTCAAAAAACATTTTGGTTCCTGGGCAGCATTTTTCCTGACCATTAAGTCACGCGTTTTCTTCCCCAGGCACCAAAAAGGCTCGATTTTTAAAAAGTGGAAGCAACACCATTTTTAGACATGGAATTTCATCCCGAAACTCATCCTGGTGTCCGTTTTTGCATTTGGTTTCAAAAAAAAAATTTGCTTCAAAAAACATTTTGGTTCCTGGGCAGCATTTTTCCTGACCATTAGGTCACGCGTTTTCTTCCCCAGGCACCAAAAAGGCTCGATTTTTAAAAAGTGGAAGCAACACCATTTTTAGACATGGAATTTCATCCCGAAACTCATCCTGGTGTCCGTTTTGGCATTTGGTTTCAAAAAAAAAAATTTGGCTTCAAAAAACCATTTGGTTCCTGGGCAGCATTTTTCCTGACCATTAAGTCACGCGTTTTCTTCCCCAGGCACCAAAAAGGCTCGATTTTTAAAAAGTGGAAGCAACACCATTTTTAGACATGGAATTTCATCCCGAAACTCATCCTGGTGTCCGTTTTGGCGTTTGGTTTCAAAAAAAAAATTTGGCTTCAAAAAACCATTTGGTTCCTGGGAAGCATTTTTCCTGACCATTAAGTCACGCGTTTTCTTCCCCAGGCACCAAAAAGGCTCGATTTTTAAAAAGTGGAAGCAACACCATTTTTAGACATGGAATTTCATCCCGAAACTCATCCTGGTGTCCGTTTTTGCATTTGGTTTCAAAAAAAAAATTTGCTTCAAAAAACATTTTGGTTCCTGGGCAGCATTTTTCCTGACCATTAAGTCACGCGTTTTCTTCCCCAGGCACCAAAAAGGCTCGATTTTTAAAAAGTGGAAGCAACACCATTTTTAGACATGGAATTTCATCCCGAAACTCATCCTGGTGTCCGTTTTTGCATTTGGTTTCAAAAAAAAAATTTGCTTCAAAAAACATTTTGGTTCCTGGGCAGCATTTTTCCTGACCATTAAGTCACGCGTTTTCTTCCCCAGGCACCAAAAAGACTCGATTTTTAAAAAGTGGAAGCAACACCATTTTTAGACATGGAATTTCATCCCGAAACTCATCCTGGTGTCCGTTTTGGCATTTGGTTTCAAAAAAAAAATTTGGCTTCAAAAAACCATTTGGTTCCTGGGAAGCAATTTTCCTGACCATTAAGTCACGCGTTTTCTTCCCCAGGCACCAAAAAGGCTCGATTTTTAAAAAGTGGAAGCAACACCATTTTTAGACATGGAATTTCATCCCGAAACTCATCCTGGTGTCCGTTTTTGCATTTGGTTTCAAAAAAAAAATTTGCTTCAAAAAACATTTTGGTTCCTGGGCAGCATTTTTCCTGACCATTAAGTCACGCGTTTTCTTCCCCAGGCACCAAAAAGGCTCGATTTTTAAAAAGTGGAAGCAACACCATTTTTAGACATGGAATTTCATCCCGAAACTCATCCTGGTGTCCGTTTTTGCATTTGGTTTCAAAAAAAAAAATTGCTTCAAAAAACATTTTGGTTCCTGGGCAGCATTTTTCCTGACCATTAAGTCACGCGTTTTCTTCCCCAGGCACCAAAAAGGCTCGATTTTTAAAAAGTGGAAGCAACACCATTTTTAGACATGGAATTTCATCCCGAAACTCATCCTGGTGTCCGTTTTGGAGTTTGGTTTCAAAAAAAAAATTTGGCTTCAAAAAACATTTTGGTTCCTGGGCAGCATTTTTCCTGACCATTAAGTCACGCGTTTTCTTCCCCAGGCACCAAAAAGGCTCGATTTTTAAAAAGTGGAAGCAACACCATTTTTAGACATGGAATTTCATCCCGAAACTCATCCTGGTGTCCGTTTTTGCATTTGGTTTCAAAAAAAAAATTTGCTTCAAAAAACATTTTGGTTCCTGGGCAGCATTTTTCCTGACCATTAAGTCACGCGTTTTCTTCCCCAGGCACCAAAAAGGCTCGATTTTTAAAAAGTGGAAGCAACACCATTTTTAGACATGGAATTTCATCCCGAAACTCATCCTGGTGTCCGTTTTGGCGTTTGGTTTCAAAAAAAAAATTTGGCTTCAAAAAACATTTTGGTTCCTGGGAAGCATTTTTCCTGACCATTAAGTCACGCATTTTCTTCCCCAGGCACCAAAAAGGCTCGATTTTTAAAAAGTGGAAGCAACACCATTTTTAGACATGGAATTTCATCCCGAAACTCATCCTGGTGTCCGTTTTGGCGTTTGGTTTCAAAAAAAAAATTTGGCTTCAAAAAACATTTTGGTTCCTGGGCAGCATTTTTCCTGACCATTAAGTCACGCGTTTTCTTCCCCAGGCACCAAAAAGGCTCGATTTTTAAAAAGTGGAAGCAACACCATTTTTAGACATGGAATTTCATCCCGAAACTCATCCTGGTGTCCGTTTTTGCATTTGGTTTCAAAAAAAAAATTTGCTTCAAAAAACATTTTGGTTCCTGGGAAGCATTTTTCCTGACCATTAAGTCACGCGTTTTCTTCCCCAGGCACCA
The DNA here is from genome assembly GCF_059756535.1 of Pantherophis guttatus. Lineage (NCBI taxonomy): Eukaryota > Metazoa > Chordata > Lepidosauria > Squamata > Colubridae > Pantherophis > Pantherophis guttatus. Next base: position 3,136,434 of record NC_142079.1, on the reverse strand, counting down.
AAAAGGCTCGATTTTTAAAAAGTGGAAGCAACACCATTTTTAGACATGGAATTTCATCCCGAAACTCATCCTGGTGTCCGTTTTGGCGTTTGGTTTCAAAAAAAAAATTTGGCTTCAAAAAACATTTTGGTTCCTGGGCAGCATTTTTCCTGACCATTAAGTCACGCGTTTTCTTCCCCAGGCACCAAAAAGGCTCGATTTTTAAAAAGTGGAAGCAACACCATTTTTAGACATGGAATTTCATCCCGAAACTCATCCTGGTGTCCGTTTTGGCGTTTGGTTTCAAAAAAAAAATTTGGCTTCAAAAAACATTTTGGTTCCTGGGCAGCATTTTTCCTGACCATTAAGTCACGCGTTTTCTTCCCCAGGCACCAAAAAGGCTCGATTTTTAAAAAGTGGAAGCAACACCATTTTTAGACATGGAATTTCATCCCGAAACTCATCCTGGTGTCCGTTTTTGCATTTGGTTTCAAAAAAAAAATTTGCTTCAAAAAACATTTTGGTTCCTGGGCAGTATTTTTCCTGACCTAAATTAGGTCACGCGTTTTCTTCCCCAGGCACCAAAAAGGCTCGATTTTTAAAAAGTGGAAGCAACACCATTTTTAGACATGGAATTTCATCCCGAAACTCATCCTGGTGTCCGTTTTGGCATTTGGTTTCAAAAAAAAAATTTGGCTTCAAAAAACCATTTGGTTCCTGGGCAGCATTTTTCCTGACCATTAAGTCACGCGTTTTCTTCCCCAGGCACCAAAAAGGCTCGATTTTTAAAAAGTGGAAGCAACACCATTTTTAGACATGGAATTTCATCCCGAAACTCATCCTGGTGTCCGTTTTGGCATTTGGTTTCAAAAAAAAAATTTGGCTTCAAAAAACCATTTGGTTCCTGGGAAGCAATTTTCCTGACCATTAGGTCACGCGTTTTCGTCCCCAGGCACCAAAAAGGCTCGATTTTTAAAAAGTGAAAGCAACACCATTTTTAGACATGGAATTTCATCCCGAAACTCATCCTGGTGTCCGTTTTGGCATTTGGTTTCAAAAAAAAAATTTGGCTTCAAAAAACCATTTGGTTCCTGGGAAGCATTTTTCCTGACCATTAAGTCACGCGTTTTCTTCCCCAGGCACCAAAAAGGCTCGATTTTTAAAAAGTGGAAGCAACACCATTTTTAGACATGGAATTTCATCCCGAAACTCATCCTGGTGTCCGTTTTGGCATTTGGTTTCAAAAAAAAAATTTGGCTTCAAAAAACCATTTGGTTCCTGGGAAGCAATTTTCCTGACCATTAGGTCACGCGTTTTCGTCCCCAGGCACCAAAAAGGCTCGATTTTTAAAAAGTGAAAGCAACACCATTTTTAGACATGGAATTTCATCCCGAAACTCATCCTGGTGTCCGTTTTGGCATTTGGTTTCAAAAAAAAAATTTGGCTTCAAAAAACCATTTGGTTCCTGGGCAGCATTTTTCCTGACCATTAAGTCACGCGTTTTCTTCCCCAGGCACCAAAAAGGCTCGATTTTTAAAAAGTGGAAGCAACACCATTTTTAGACATGGAATTTCATCCCGAAACTCATCCTGGTGTCCGTTTTGGCGTTTGGTTTCAAAAAAAAAATTTGGCTTCAAAAAACATTTTGGTTCCTGGGCAGCATTTTTCCTGACCATTAAGTCACGCGTTTTCTTCCCCAGGCACCAAAAAGGCTCGATTTTTAAAAAGTGGAAGCAACACCATTTTTAGACATGGAATTTCATCCCGAAACTCATCCTGGTGTCCGTTTTGGCATTTGGTTTCAAAAAAAAAATTTGGCTTCAAAAAACCATTTGGTTCCTGGGCAGCATTTTTCCTGACCATTAAGTCACGCGTTTTCTTCCCCAGGCATCAAAAAGGCTCGATTTTTAAAAAGTGGAAGCAACACCATTTTTAGACATGGAATTTCATCCCGAAACTCATCCTGGTGTCCGTTTTGGCATTTGGTTTCAAAAAAAAAATTTGGCTTCAAAAAACCATTTGGTTCCTGGGAAGCAATTTTCCTGACCATTAGGTCACGCGTTTTCGTCCCCAGGCACCAAAAAGGCTCGATTTTTAAAAAGTGAAAGCAACACCATTTTTAGACATGGAATTTCATCCCGAAACTCATCCTGGTGTCCGTTTTGGCATTTGGTTTCAAAAAAAAAATTTGGCTTCAAAAAACCATTTGGTTCCTGGGCAGCATTTTTCCTGACCATTAAGTCACGCGTTTTCTTCCCCAGGCACCAAAAAGGCTCGATTTTTAAAAAGTGGAAGCAACACCATTTTTAGACATGGAATTTCATCCCGAAACTCATCCTGGTGTCCGTTTTTGCATTTGGTTTCAAAAAAAAAATTTGCTTCAAAAAACATTTTGGTTCCTGGGCAGCATTTTTCCTGACCATTAAGTCACGCGTTTTCTTCCCCAGGCACCAAAAAGGCTCGATTTTTAAAAAGTGGAAGCAACACCATTTTTAGACATGGAATTTCATCCCGAAACTCATCCTGGTGTCCGTTTTGGCATTTGGTTTCAAAAAAAAAATTTGGCTTCAAAAAACCATTTGGTTCCTGGGAAGCAATTTTCCTGACCATTAGGTCACGCGTTTTCGTCCCCAGGCACCAAAAAGGCTCGATTTTTAAAAAGTGAAAGCAACACCATTTTTAGACATGGAATTTCATCCCGAAACTCATCCTGGTGTCCGTTTTGGCATTTGGTTTCAAAAAAAAAATTTGGCTTCAAAAAACCATTTGGTTCCTGGGAAGCATTTTTCCTGACCATTAAGTCACGCGTTTTCTTCCCCAGGCACCAAAAAGGCTCGATTTTTAAAAAGTGAAAGCAACACCATTTTTAGACATGGAATTTCATCCCGAAACTCATCCTGGTGTCCGTTTTTGCATTTGGTTTCAAAAAAAAAATTTGCTTCAAAAAACATTTTGGTTCCTGGGCAGCATTTTTCCTGACCATTAAGTCACGCGTTTTCTTCCCCAGGCACCAAAAAGGCTCGATTTTTAAAAAGTGGAAGCAACACCATTTTTAGACATGGAATTTCATCCCGAAACTCATCCTGGTGTCCGTTTTTGCATTTGGTTTCAAAAAAAAAATTTGCTTCAAAAAACATTTTGGTTCCTGGGCAGCATTTTTCCTGACCATTAAGTCACGCGTTTTCTTCCCCAGGCACCAAAAAGGCTCGATTTTTAAAAAGTGGAAGCAACACCATTTTTAGACATGGAATTTCATCCCGAAACTCATCCTGGTGTCCGTTTTTGCATTTGGTTTCAAAAAAAAAATTTGGCTTCAAAAAACCATTTGTTTCCTGGGAAGCAATTTTCCTGACCATTAAGTCACGCGTTTTCTTCCCCAGGCACCAAAAAGGCTCGATTTTTAAAAAGTGGAAGCAACACCATTTTTAGACATGGAATTTCATCCCGAAACTCATCCTGGTGTCCGTTTTTGCATTTGGTTTCAAAAAAAAAATTTGCTTCAAAAAACATTTTGGTTCCTGGGCAGCATTTTTCCTGACCATTAAGTCACGCGTTTTCTTCCCCACGCACCAAAAAGGCTCGATTTTTAAAAAGTGGAAGCAACACCATTTTTAGACATGGAATTTCATCCCGAAACTCATCCTGGTGTCCGTTTTGGCGTTTGGTTTCAAAAAAAAAATTTGGCTTCAAAAAACATTTTGGTTCCTGGGCAGCATTTTTCCTGACCATTAAGTCACGCGTTTTCTTCCCCAGGCACCAAAAAGGCTCGATTTTTAAAAAGTGGAAGCAACACCATTTTTAGACATGGAATTTCATCCCGAAACTCATCCTGGTGTCCGTTTTTGCATTTGGTTTCAAAAAAAAAATTTGCTTCAAAAAACATTTTGGTTCCTGGGCAGCATTTTTCCTGACCATTAGGTCACGCGTTTTCTTCCCCAGGCACCAAAAAGGCTCGATTTTTAAAAAGTGGAAGCAACACCATTTTTAGACATGGAATTTCATCCCGAAACTCATCCTGGTGTCCGTTTTGGCATTTGGTTTCAAAAAAAAAAATTTGGCTTCAAAAAACCATTTGGTTCCTGGGCAGCATTTTTCCTGACCATTAAGTCACGCGTTTTCTTCCCCAGGCACCAAAAAGGCTCGATTTTTAAAAAGTGGAAGCAACACCATTTTTAGACATGGAATTTCATCCCGAAACTCATCCTGGTGTCCGTTTTGGCGTTTGGTTTCAAAAAAAAAATTTGGCTTCAAAAAACCATTTGGTTCCTGGGAAGCATTTTTCCTGACCATTAAGTCACGCGTTTTCTTCCCCAGGCACCAAAAAGGCTCGATTTTTAAAAAGTGGAAGCAACACCATTTTTAGACATGGAATTTCATCCCGAAACTCATCCTGGTGTCCGTTTTTGCATTTGGTTTCAAAAAAAAAATTTGCTTCAAAAAACATTTTGGTTCCTGGGCAGCATTTTTCCTGACCATTAAGTCACGCGTTTTCTTCCCCAGGCACCAAAAAGGCTCGATTTTTAAAAAGTGGAAGCAACACCATTTTTAGACATGGAATTTCATCCCGAAACTCATCCTGGTGTCCGTTTTTGCATTTGGTTTCAAAAAAAAAATTTGCTTCAAAAAACATTTTGGTTCCTGGGCAGCATTTTTCCTGACCATTAAGTCACGCGTTTTCTTCCCAAGGCACCAAAAAGACTCGATTTTTAAAAAGTGGAAGCAACACCATTTTTAGACATGGAATTTCATCCCGAAACTCATCCTGGTGTCCGTTTTGGCATTTGGTTTCAAAAAAAAAATTTGGCTTCAAAAAACCATTTGGTTCCTGGGAAGCAATTTTCCTGACCATTAAGTCACGCGTTTTCTTCCCCAGGCACCAAAAAGGCTCGATTTTTAAAAAGTGGAAGCAACACCATTTTTAGACATGGAATTTCATCCCGAAACTCATCCTGGTGTCCGTTTTTGCATTTGGTTTCAAAAAAAAAATTTGCTTCAAAAAACATTTTGGTTCCTGGGCAGCATTTTTCCTGACCATTAAGTCACGCGTTTTCTTCCCCAGGCACCAAAAAGGCTCGATTTTTAAAAAGTGGAAGCAACACCATTTTTAGACATGGAATTTCATCCCGAAACTCATCCTGGTGTCCGTTTTTGCATTTGGTTTCAAAAAAAAAAATTGCTTCAAAAAACATTTTGGTTCCTGGGCAGCATTTTTCCTGACCATTAAGTCACGCGTTTTCTTCCCCAGGCACCAAAAAGGCTCGATTTTTAAAAAGTGGAAGCAACACCATTTTTAGACATGGAATTTCATCCCGAAACTCATCCTGGTGTCCGTTTTGGAGTTTGGTTTCAAAAAAAAAATTTGGCTTCAAAAAACATTTTGGTTCCTGGGCAGCATTTTTCCTGACCATTAAGTCACGCGTTTTCTTCCCCAGGCACCAAAAAGGCTCGATTTTTAAAAAGTGGAAGCAACACCATTTTTAGACATGGAATTTCATCCCGAAACTCATCCTGGTGTCCGTTTTTGCATTTGGTTTCAAAAAAAAAATTTGCTTCAAAAAACATTTTGGTTCCTGGGCAGCATTTTTCCTGACCATTAAGTCACGCGTTTTCTTCCCCAGGCACCAAAAAGGCTCGATTTTTAAAAAGTGGAAGCAACACCATTTTTAGACATGGAATTTCATCCCGAAACTCATCCTGGTGTCCGTTTTGGCGTTTGGTTTCAAAAAAAAAATTTGGCTTCAAAAAACATTTTGGTTCCTGGGAAGCATTTTTCCTGACCATTAAGTCACGCATTTTCTTCCCCAGGCACCAAAAAGGCTCGATTTTTAAAAAGTGGAAGCAACACCATTTTTAGACATGGAATTTCATCCCGAAACTCATCCTGGTGTCCGTTTTGGCGTTTGGTTTCAAAAAAAAAATTTGGCTTCAAAAAACATTTTGGTTCCTGGGCAGCATTTTTCCTGACCATTAAGTCACGCGTTTTCTTCCCCAGGCACCAAAAAGGCTCGATTTTTAAAAAGTGGAAGCAACACCATTTTTAGACATGGAATTTCATCCCGAAACTCATCCTGGTGTCCGTTTTTGCATTTGGTTTCAAAAAAAAAATTTGCTTCAAAAAACATTTTGGTTCCTGGGAAGCATTTTTCCTGACCATTAAGTCACGCGTTTTCTTCCCCAGGCACCAAAAAGGCTCGATTTTTAAAAAGTGGAAGCAACACCATTTTTAGACATGGAATTTCATCCCGAAACTCATCCTGGTGTCCGTTTTGGCGTTTGGTTTCAAAAAAAAAATTTGGCTTCAAAAAACATTTTGGTTCCTGGGCAGCATTTTTCCTGACCATTAAGTCACGCGTTTTCTTCCCCAGGCACCAAAAAGGCTCGATTTTTAAAAAGTGGAAGCAACACCATTTTTAGACATGGAATTTCATCCCGAAACTCATCCTGGTGTCCGTTTTGGCGTTTGGTTTCAAAAAAAAAATTTGGCTTCAAAAAACATTTTGGTTCCTGGGCAGCATTTTTCCTGACCATTAAGTCACGCGTTTTCTTCCCCAGGCACCAAAAAGGCTCGATTTTTAAAAAGTGGAAGCAACACCATTTTTAGACATGGAATTTCATCCCGAAACTCATCCTGGTGTCCGTTTTTGCATTTGGTTTCAAAAAAAAAATTTGCTTCAAAAAACATTTTGGTTCCTGGGCAGTATTTTTCCTGACCTAAATTAGGTCACGCGTTTTCTTCCCCAGGCACCAAAAAGGCTCGATTTTTAAAAAGTGGAAGCAACACCATTTTTAGACATGGAATTTCATCCCGAAACTCATCCTGGTGTCCGTTTTGGCATTTGGTTTCAAAAAAAAAATTTGGCTTCAAAAAACCATTTGGTTCCTGGGCAGCATTTTTCCTGACCATTAAGTCACGCGTTTTCTTCCCCAGGCACCAAAAAGGCTCGATTTTTAAAAAGTGGAAGCAACACCATTTTTAGACATGGAATTTCATCCCGAAACTCATCCTGGTGTCCGTTTTGGCATTTGGTTTCAAAAAAAAAATTTGGCTTCAAAAAACCATTTGGTTCCTGGGAAGCAATTTTCCTGACCATTAGGTCACGCGTTTTCGTCCCCAGGCACCAAAAAGGCTCGATTTTTAAAAAGTGAAAGCAACACCATTTTTAGACATGGAATTTCATCCCGAAACTCATCCTGGTGTCCGTTTTGGCATTTGGTTTCAAAAAAAAAATTTGGCTTCAAAAAACCATTTGGTTCCTGGGCAGCATTTTTCCTGACCATTAAGTCACGCGTTTTCTTCCCCAGGCACCAAAAAGGCTCGATTTTTAAAAAGTGGAAGCAACACCATTTTTAGACATGGAATTTCATCCCGAAACTCATCCTGGTGTCCGTTTTGGCGTTTGGTTTCAAAAAAAAAATTTGGCTTCAAAAAACATTTTGGTTCCTGGGCAGCATTTTTCCTGACCATTAAGTCACGCGTTTTCTTCCCCAGGCACCAAAAAGGCTCGATTTTTAAAAAGTGGAAGCAACACCATTTTTAGACATGGAATTTCATCCCGAAACTCATCCTGGTGTCCGTTTTGGCATTTGGTTTCAAAAAAAAAATTTGGCTTCAAAAAACCATTTGGTTCCTGGGCAGCATTTTTCCTGACCATTAAGTCACGCGTTTTCTTCCCCAGGCATCAAAAAGGCTCGATTTTTAAAAAGTGGAAGCAACACCATTTTTAGACATGGAATTTCATCCCGAAACTCATCCTGGTGTCCGTTTTGGCATTTGGTTTCAAAAAAAAAATTTGGCTTCAAAAAACCATTTGGTTCCTGGGAAGCAATTTTCCTGACCATTAGGTCACGCGTTTTCGTCCCCAGGCACCAAAAAGGCTCGATTTTTAAAAAGTGAAAGCAACACCATTTTTAGACATGGAATTTCATCCCGAAACTCATCCTGGTGTCCGTTTTGGCATTTGGTTTCAAAAAAAAAATTTGGCTTCAAAAAACCATTTGGTTCCTGGGAAGCATTTTTCCTGACCATTAAGTCACGCGTTTTCTTCCCCAGGCACCAAAAAGGCTCGATTTTTAAAAAGTGAAAGCAACACCATTTTTAGACATGGAATTTCATCCCGAAACTCATACTGGTGTCCGTTTTGGCATTTGGATTCAAAAAAAAAAATTGGCTTCAAAAAACTATTTGGTTCCTGGGAAGCATTTTTCCTGACCATTAAGTCACGCGTTTTCTTCCCCAGGCACCAAAAAGGCTCGATTTTTAAAAAGTGGAAGCAACACCATTTTTAGACATGGAATTTCATCACGAAACTCATCCTGGTGTCCGTTTTGGCATTTGGTTTAAAAAAAAATTTGGCTTCAAAAAACCATTTGGTTCCTGGGAAGCATTTTTCCTGACCATTAAGTCACGCGTTTTCTTCCCCAGGCACCAAAAAGGCTCGATTTTTAAAAAGTGGAAGCAACACCATTTTTAGACATGGAATTTCATCCCGAAACTCATCCTGGTGTCCGTTTTGGCATTTGGATTCAAAAAAAAAATTTGGCTTCAAAAAACTATTTGGTTCCTGGGAAGCATTTTTCCTGACCATTAAGTCACGCGTTTTCTTCCCCAGGCACCAAAAAGGCTCGATTTTTAAAAAGTGGAAGCAACACCATTTTTAGACATGGAATTTCATCCCGAAACTCATCCTGGTGTCCGTTTTGGCATTTGGTTTCAAAAAAAAAATTTGGCTTCAAAAAACCATTTGGTTCCTGGGAAGCATTTTTCCTGACCATTAAGTCACGCGTTTTCTTCCCCAGGCACCAAAAAGGCTCGATTTTTAAAAAGTGGAAGCAACACCATTTTTAGACATGGAATTTCATCCCGAAACTCATCCTGGTGTCCGTTTTTGCATTTGGTTTCAAAAAAAAAAATTGGCTTCAAAAAACATTTTGGTTCCTGGGCAGCATTTTTCCTGACCATTAAGTCAAGCGTTTTCTTCCCCAGGCACCAAAAAGGCTCGATTTTTAAAAAGTGGAAGCAACACCATTTTTAGACATGGAATTTCATCCCGAAACTCATCCTGGTGTCCGTTTTTGCATTTGGATTCAAAAAAAAAATTTGGCTTCAAAAAACTATTTGGTTCCTGGGAAGCATTTTTCCTGACCATTAAGTCACGCGTTTTCTTCCCCAGGCACCAAAAAGGCTCGATTTTAAAAAAGTGGAAGCAACACCATTTTTAGACATGGAATTTCATCCCGAAACTCATCCTGGTGTCCGTTTTTGCACTTGGTTTCAAAAAAAAAATTTGGCTTCAAAAAACCATTTGGTTCCTGGGAAGCATTTTTCCTGACCATTAAGTCACGCGTTTTCTTCCCCAGGCACCAAAAAGGCTCGATTTTTAAAAAGTGGAAGCAACACCATTTTTAGACATGGAATTTCATCCCGAAACTCATCCTGGTGTCCGTTTTGGCATTTGGTTTCAAAAAAAAAATTTGGCTTCAAAAAACCATTTGGTTCCTGGGAAGCATTTTTCCTGACCATTAAGTCACGCGTTTTCTTCCCCAGGCAGCAAAATGGCTCGATTTTTAAAAAGTGGAAGCAACACCATTTTTAGACATGGAATTTCATCCCGAAACTCATCCTGGTGTCCGTTTTGGCATTTGGTTTCAAAAAAAAAAATTGGCTTCAAAAAACATTTTGGTTCCTGGGCAGCATTTTTCCTGACCATTAGGTCACGCGTTTTCTTCCCCAGGCACCAAAAAGGCTCGATTTTTAAAAAGTGGAAGCAACACCATTTTTAGACATGGAATTTCATCCCGAAACTCATCCTGGTGTCCGTTTTGGCATTTGGTTTCAAAAAAAAAAATTTGGCTTCAAAAAACCATTTGGTTCCTGGGCAGCATTTTTCCTGACCATTAAGTCACGCGTTTTCTTCCCCAGGCACCAAAAAGGCTCGATTTTTAAAAAGTGGAAGCAACACCATTTTTAGACATGGAATTTCATCCCGAAACTCATCCTGGTGTCCGTTTTGGCATTTGGTTTCAAAAAAAAAATTTGGCTTCAAAAAACCATTTGGTTCCTGGGAAGCAATTTTCCTGACCATTAGGTCACGCGTTTTCGTCCCCAGGCACCAAAAAGGCTCGATTTTTAAAAAGTGAAAGCAACACCATTTTTAGACATGGAATTTCATCCCGAAACTCATCCTGGTGTCCGTTTTGGCATTTGGTTTCAAAAAAAAAATTTGGCTTCAAAAAACCATTTGGTTCCTGGGAAGCATTTTTCCTGACCATTAAGTCACGCGTTTTCTTCCCCAGGCACCAAAAAGGCTCGATTTTTAAAAAGTGAAAGCAACACCATTTTTAGACATGGAATTTCATCCCGAAACTCATACTGGTGTCCGTTTTGGCATTTGGATTCAAAAAAAAAAATTGGCTTCAAAAAACTATTTGGTTCCTGGGAAGCATTTTTCCTGACCATTAAGTCACGCGTTTTCTTCCCCAGGCACCAAAAAGGCTCGATTTTTAAAAAGTGGAAGCAACACCATTTTTAGACATGGAATTTCATCACGAAACTCATCCTGGTGTCCGTTTTGGCATTTGGTTTAAAAAAAAATTTGGCTTCAAAAAACCATTTGGTTCCTGGGAAGCATTTTTCCTGACCATTAAGTCACGCGTTTTCTTCCCCAGGCACCAAAAAGGCTCGATTTTTAAAAAGTGGAAGCAACACCATTTTTAGACATGGAATTTCATCCCGAAACTCATCCTGGTGTCCGTTTTGGCATTTGGATTCAAAAAAAAAATTTGGCTTCAAAAAACTATTTGGTTCCTGGGAAGCATTTTTCCTGACCATTAAGTCACGCGTTTTCTTCCCCAGGCACCAAAAAGGCTCGATTTTTAAAAAGTGGAAGCAACACCATTTTTAGACATGGAATTTCATCCCGAAACTCATCCTGGTGTCCGTTTTGGCATTTGGTTTCAAAAAAAAAATTTGGCTTCAAAAAACCATTTGGTTCCTGGGAAGCATTTTTCCTGACCATTAAGTCACGCGTTTTCTTCCCCAGGCACCAAAAAGGCTCGATTTTTAAAAAGTGGAAGCAACACCATTTTTAGACATGGAATTTCATCCCAAAACTCATCCTGGTGTCCGTTTTTGCATTTGGTTTCAAAAAAAAAAATTGGCTTCAAAAAACATTTTGGTTCCTGGGCAGCATTTTTCCTGACCATTAAGTCAAGCGTTTTCTTCCCCAGGCACCAAAAAGGCTCGATTTTTAAAAAGTGGAAGCAACACCATTTTTAGACATGGAATTTCATCCCGAAACTCATCCTGGTGTCCGTTTTTGCATTTGGATTCAAAAAAAAAATTTGGCTTCAAAAAACTATTTGGTTCCTGGGAAGCATTTTTCCTGACCATTAAGTCACGCGTTTTCTTCCCCAGGAACCAAAAAGGCTCGATTTTAAAAAAGTGGAAGCAACACCATTTTTAGACATGGAATTTCATCCCGAAACTCATCCTGGTGTCCGTTTTGGCATTTGGTTTCAAAAAAAAATTTGGCTTCAAAAAACCATTTGGTTCCTGGGAAGCATTTTTCCTGACCATTAAGTCACGCGTTTTCTTCCCCAGGCACCAAAAAGGCTCGATTTTTAAAAAGTGGAAGCAACACCATTTTTAGACATGGAATTTCATCCCGAAATTCATCCTGGTGTCCGTTTTTGCACTTGGTTTCAAAAAAAAAATTTGGCTTCAAAAAACCATTTGGTTCCTGGGAAGCATTTTTCCTGACCATTAAGTCACGCGTTTTCTTCCCCAGGCACCAAAAAGGCTCGATTTTTAAAAAGTGGAAGCAACACCATTTTTAGACATGGAATTTCATCCCGAAACTCATCCTGGTGTCCGTTTTGGCATTTGGTTTCAAAAAAAAAATTTGGCTTCAAAAAACATTTTGGTTCCTGGGCAGCATTTTTCCTGACCATTAGGTCACGCGTTTTCTTCCCCAGGCACCAAAAAGGCTCGATTTTTAAAAAGTGGAAGCAACACCATTTTTAGACATGGAATTTCATCCCGAAACTCATCCTGGTGTCCGTTTTGGCATTTGGTTTCAAAAAAAAAATTTGGCTTCAAAAAACCATTTGGTTCCTGGGAAGCATTTTTCCTGACCATTAAGTCACGCGTTTTCTTCCCCAGGCACCAAAAAGGCTCGATTTTTAAAAAGTGGAAGCAACACCATTTTTAGACATGGAATTTCATCCCGAAACTCATCCTGGTGTCCGTTTTGGCATTTGGTTTCAAAAAAAAAATTTGGCTTCAAAAAACATTTTGGTTCCTGGGCAGCATTTTCCCTGACCATTAAGTCACGCGTTTTCTTCCCCAGGCACCAAAAAGGCTCGATTTTTAAAAAGTGGAAGCAACACCATTTTTAGACATGGAATTTCATCCCGAAACTCATCCTGGTGTCCGTTTTGGCATTTGGTTTCAAAAAAAAAATTTGGCTTCAAAAAACCATTTGGTTCCTGGGAAGCATTTTTCCTGACCATTAAGTCACGCGTTTTCTTCCCCAGGCACCAAAAAGGCTCGATTTTTAAAAAGTGGAAGCAACACCATTTTTAGACATGGAATTTCATCCCGAAATTCATCCTGGTGTCCGTTTTGGCATTTGGTTTCAAAAAAAAAAATTGGCTTCAAAAAACATTTTGGTTCCTGGGCAGCATTTTTCCTGACCATTAGGTCACGCGTTTTCTTCCCCAGGCACCAAAAAGGCTCGATTTTTAAAAAGTGGAAGCAACACCATTTTTAGACATGGAATTTCATCCCGAAACTCATCCTGGTGTCCGTTTTGGCATTTGGTTTCAAAAAAAAAAATTTGGCTTCAAAAAACCATTTGGTTCCTGGGCAGCATTTTTCCTGACCATTAAGTCACGCGTTTTCTTCCCCAGGCATCAAAAAGGCTCGATTTTTAAAAAGTGGAAGCAACACCATTTTTAGACATGGAATTTCATCCCGAAACTCATCCTGGTGTCCGTTTTGGCGTTTGGTTTGAAAAAAAAAATTTGGCTTCAAAAAACATTTTGGTTCCTGGGCAGCATTTTTCCTGACCATTAAGTCACGCGTTTTCTTCCCCAGGCACCAAAAAGGCTCGATTTTTAAAAAGTGGAAGCAACACCATTTTTAGACATGGAATTTCATCCCGAAACTCATCCTGGTGTCCGTTTTTGCATTTGGTTTCAAAAAAAAAATTTGCTTCAAAAAACATTTTGGTTCCTGGGCAGCATTTTTCCTGACCATTAGGTCACGCGTTTTCTTCCCCAGGCACCAAAAAGGCTCGATTTTTAAAAAGTGGAAGCAACACCATTTTTAGACATGGAATTTCATCCCGAAACTCATCCTGGTGTCCGTTTTGGCATTTGGTTTCAAAAAAAAAATTTGGCTTCAAAAAACCATTTGGTTCCTGGGAAGCAATTTTCCTGACCATTAAGTCACGCGTTTTCGTCCCCAGGCACCAAAAAGGCTCGATTTTTAAAAAGTGAAAGCAACACCATTTTTAGACATGGAATTTCATCCCGAAACTCATCCTGGTGACCGTTTTGGCATTTGGTTTCAAAAAAAAAATTTGGCCTCAAAAAACCATTTGGTTCCTGGGAAGCATTTTTCCTGACCATTAAGTCACGCGTTTTCTTCCCCAGGCACCAAAAAGGCTCGATTTTTAAAAAGTGGAAGCAACACCATTTTTAGACATGGAATTTCATCCCGAAACTCATCCTGGTGTCCGTTTTGGCATTTGGTTTCAAAAAAAAAATTTGGCTTCAAAAAACCATTTGGTTCCTGGGAAGCATTTTTCCTGACCATTAAGTCACGCGTTTTCTTCCCCAGGCACCAAAAAGGCTCGATTTTTAAAAAGTGGAAGCAACACCATTTTTAGACATGGAATTTCATCCCGAAACTCATCCTGGTGTCCGTTTTTGCATTTGGTTTCAAAAAAAAAATTTGGCTTCAAAAAACATTTTGGTTCCTGGGCAGCATTTTTCCTGACCATTAAGTCAAGCGTTTTCTTCCCCAGGCACCAAAAAGGCTCGATTTTTAAAAAGTGGAAGCAACACCATTTTTAGACATGGAATTTCATCCCGAAACTCATCCTGGTGTCCGTTTTTGCATTTGGTTTCAAAAAAAAAAATTGGCTTCAAAAAACCATTTGGTTCCTGGGAAGCATTTTTCCTGACCATTAAGTCACGCGTTTTCTTCCCCAGGCACCAAAAAGGCTCGATTTTTAAAAAGTGGAAGCAACACCATTTTTAGACATGGAATTTCATCCCGAAACTCATCCTGGTGTCCGTTTTGGCATTTGGTTTCAAAAAAAAAATTTGGCTTCAAAAAACCATTTGGTTCCTGGGAAGCATTTTTCCTGACCATTAAGTCACGCGTTTTCTTCCCCAGGCACCAAAATGGCTCGATTTTTAAAAAGTGGAAGCAACACCATTTTTAGACATGGAATTTCATCCCGAAACTCATCCTGGTGTCCGTTTTGGCATTTGGTTTCAAAAAAAAAATTTGGCTTCAAAAAACATTTTGGTTCCTGGGCAGCATTTTCCCTGACCATTAAGTCACGCGTTTTCTTCCCCAGGCACCAAAAAGGCTCGATTTTTAAAAAGTGGAAGAAACACCATTTTTAGACATGGAATTTCATCCCGAAACTCATCCTGGTGTCCGTTTTGGCATTTGGTTTCAAAAAAAAAATTTGGCTTCAAAAAACCATTTGGTTCCTGGGAAGCATTTTTCCTGACCATTAAGTCACGCGTTTTCTTCCCCAGGCACCAAAAAGGCTCGATTTTTAAAAAGTGGAAGCAACACCATTTTTAGACATGGAATTTCATCCCGAAATTCATCCTGGTGTCCGTTTTGGCATTTGGTTTCAAAAAAAAAAATTGGCTTCAAAAAACATTTTGGTTCCTGGGCAGCATTTTTCCTGACCATTAGGTCACGCGTTTTCTTCCCCAGGCACCAAAAAGGCTCGATTTTTAAAAAGTGGAAGCAACACCATTTTTAGACATGGAATTTCATCCCGAAACTCATCCTGGTGTCCGTTTTGGCATTTGGTTTCAAAAAAAAAAATTTGGCTTCAAAAAACCATTTGGTTCCTGGGCAGCATTTTTCCTGACCATTAAGTCACGCGTTTTCTTCCCCAGGCACCAAAAAGGCTCGATTTTTAAAAAGTGGAAGCAACACCATTTTTAGACATGGAATTTCATCCCGAAACTCATCCTGGTGTCCGTTTTGGCATTTGGTTTCAAAAAAAAAATTTGGCTTCAAAAAACCATTTGGTTCCTGGGAAGCAATTTTCCTGACCATTAAGTCACGCGTTTTCGTCCCCAGGCACCAAAAAGGCTCGATTTTTAAAAAGTGAAAGCAACACCATTTTTAGACATGGAATTTCATCCCGAAACTCATCCTGGTGTCCGTTTTGGCATTTGGTTTCAAAAAAAAAATTTGGCTTCAAAAAACCATTTGGTTCCTGGGAAGCATTTTTCCTGACCATTAAGTCACGCGTTTTCTTCCCCAGGCACCAAAAAGGCTCGATTTTTAAAAAGTGAAAGCAACACCATTTTTAGACATGGAATTTCATCCCGAAACTCATCCTGGTGTCCGTTTTGGCATTTGGTTTCAAAAAAAAAATTTGGCTTCAAAAAACCATTTGGTTCCTGGGAAGCAATTTTCCTGACCATTAAGTCACGCGTTTTCGTCCCCAGGCACCAAAAAGGCTCGATTTTTAAAAAGTGAAAGCAACACCATTTTTAGACATGGAATTTCATCCCGAAACTCATCCTGGTGTCCGTTTTGGCATTTGGTTTCAAAAAAAAAATTTGGCTTCAAAAAACCATTTGGTTCCTGGGAAGCAATTTTCCTGACCATTAAGTCACGCGTTTTCTTCCCCAGGCACCAAAAAGGCTCGATTTTTAAAAAGTGGAAGCAACACCATTTTTAGACATGGAATTTCATCCCGAAACTCATCCTGGTGTCCGTTTTGGCATTTGGTTTCAAAAAAAAAATTTGGCTTCAAAAAACCATTTGGTTCCTGGGAAGCATTTTTCCTGACCATTAAGTCACGCGTTTTCTTCCCCAGGCACCAAAAAGGCTCGATTTTTAAAAAGTGAAAGCAACACCATTTTTAGACATGGAATTTCATCCCGAAACTCATACTGGTGTCCGTTTTGGCATTTGGATTCAAAAAAAAAAATTGGCTTCAAAAAACTATTTGGTTCCTGGGAAGCATTTTTCCTGACCATTAAGTCACGCGTTTTCTTCCCCAGGCACCAAAAAGGCTCGATTTTTAAAAAGTGGAAGCAACACCATTTTTAGACATGGAATTTCATCACGAAACTCATCCTGGTGTCCGTTTTGGCATTTGGTTTAAAAAAAAATTTGGCTTCAAAAAACCATTTGGTTCCTGGGAAGCATTTTTCCTGACCATTAAGTCACGCGTTTTCTTCCCCAGGCACCAAAAAGGCTCGATTTTTAAAAAGTGGAAGCAACACCATTTTTAGACATGGAATTTCATCCCGAAACTCATCCTGGTGTCCGTTTTGGCATTTGGATTCAAAAAAAAAATTTGGCTTCAAAAAACTATTTGGTTCCTGGGAAGCATTTTTCCTGACCATTAAGTCACGCGTTTTCTTCCCCAGGCACCAAAAAGGCTCGATTTTTAAAAAGTGGAAGCAACACCATTTTTAGACATGGAATTTCATCCCGAAACTCATCCTGGTGTCCGTTTTGGCATTTGGTTTCAAAAAAAAAATTTGGCTTCAAAAAACCATTTGGTTCCTGGGAAGCATTTTTCCTGACCATTAAGTCACGCGTTTTCTTCCCCAGGCACCAAAAAGGCTCGATTTTTAAAAAGTGGAAGCAACACCATTTTTAGACATGGAATTTCATCCCGAAACTCATCCTGGTGTCCGTTTTTGCATTTGGTTTCAAAAAAAAAAATTGGCTTCAAAAAACATTTTGGTTCCTGGGCAGCATTTTTCCTGACCATTAAGTCAAGCGTTTTCTTCCCCAGGCACCAAAAAGGCTCGATTTTTAAAAAGTGGAAGCAACACCATTTTTAGACATGGAATTTCATCCCGAAACTCATCCTGGTGTCCGTTTTTGCATTTGGATTCAAAAAAAAAATTTGGCTTCAAAAAACTATTTGGTTCCTGGGAAGCATTTTTCCTGACCATTAAGTCACGCGTTTTCTTCCCCAGGCACCAAAAAGGCTCGATTTTAAAAAAGTGGAAGCAACACCATTTTTAGACATGGAATTTCATCCCGAAACTCATCCTGGTGTCCGTTTTGGCATTTGGTTTCAAAAAAAAATTTGGCTTCAAAAAACCATTTGGTTCCTGGGAAGCATTTTTCCTGACCATTAAGTCACGCGTTTTCTTCCCCAGGCACCAAAAAGGCTCGATTTTTAAAAAGTGGAAGCAACACCATTTTTAGACATGGAATTTCATCCCGAAATTCATCCTGGTGTCCGTTTTTGCACTTGGTTTCAAAAAAAAAATTTGGCTTCAAAAAACCATTTGGTTCCTGGGAAGCATTTTTCCTGACCATTAAGTCACGCGTTTTCTTCCCCAGGCACCAAAAAGGCTCGATTTTTAAAAAGTGGAAGCAACACCATTTTTAGACATGGAATTTCATCCCGAAACTCATCCTGGTGTCCGTTTTGGCATTTGGTTTCAAAAAAAAAATTTGGCTTCAAAAAACATTTTGGTTCCTGGGCAGCATTTTTCCTGACCATTAGGTCACGCGTTTTCTTCCCCAGGCACCAAAAAGGCTCGATTTTTAAAAAGTGGAAGCAACACCATTTTTAGACATGGAATTTCATCCCGAAACTCATCCTGGTGTCCGTTTTGGCATTTGGTTTCAAAAAAAAAATTTGGCTTCAAAAAACCATTTGGTTCCTGGGAAGCATTTTTCCTGACCATTAAGTCACGCGTTTTCTTCCCCAGGCACCAAAAAGGCTCGATTTTTAAAAAGTGGAAGCAACACCATTTTTAGACATGGAATTTCATCCCGAAACTCATCCTGGTGTCCGTTTTGGCATTTGGTTTCAAAAAAAAAATTTGGCTTCAAAAAACATTTTGGTTCCTGGGCAGCATTTTTCCTGACCATTAGGTCACGCGTTTTCTTCCCCAGGCACCAAAAAGGCTCGATTTTTAAAAAGTGGAAGCAACACCATTTTTAGACATGGAATTTCATCCCAAAACTCATCCTGGTGTCCGTTTTGGCATTTGGTTTCAAAAAAAAAATTTGGCTTCAAAAAACCATTTGGTTCCTGGGAAGCATTTTTCCTGACCATTAAGTCACGCGTTTTCTTCCCCAGGCACCAAAAAGGCTCGATTTTTAAAAAGTGGAAGCAACACCATTTTTAGACATGGAATTTCATCCCGAAACTCATCCTGGTGTCCGTTTTGGCATTTGGTTTCAAAAAAAAAATTTGGCTTCAAAAAACATTTTGGTTCCTGGGCAGCATTTTTCCTGACCATTAGGTCACGCGTTTTCTTCCCCAGGCACCAAAAAGGCTCGATTTTTAAAAAGTGGAAGCAACACCATTTTTAGACATGGAATTTCATCCCGAAACTCATCCTGGTGTCCGTTTTGGCATTTGGTTTCAAAAAAAAAATTTGGCTTCAAAAAACCATTTGGTTCCTGGGAAGCATTTTTCCTGACCATTAAGTCACGCGTTTTCTTCCCCAGGCACCAAAAAGGCTCGATTTTTAAAAAGTGGAAGCAACACCATTTTTAGACATGGAATTTCATCCCGAAACTCATCCTGGTGTCCGTTTTGGCATTTGGTTTCAAAAAAAAAATTTGGCTTCAAAAAACATTTTGGTTCCTGGGCAGCATTTTCCCTGACCATTAAGTCACGCGTTTTCTTCCCCAGGCACCAAAAAGGCTCGATTTTTAAAAAGTGGAAGCAACACCATTTTTAGACATGGAATTTCATCCCGAAATTCATCCTGGTGTCCGTTTTGGCATTTGGTTTCAAAAAAAAAAATTGGCTTCAAAAAACATTTTGGTTCCTGGGCAGCATTTTTCCTGACCATTAGGTCACGCGTTTTCTTCCCCAGGCACCAAAAAGGCTCGATTTTTAAAAAGTGGAAGCAACACCATTTTTAGACATGGAATTTCATCCCGAAACTCATCCTGGTGTCCGTTTTGGCATTTGGTTTCAAAAAAAAAAATTTGGCTTCAAAAAACCATTTGGTTCCTGGGCAGCATTTTTCCTGACCATTAAGTCACGCGTTTTCTTCCCCAGGCACCAAAAAGGCTCGATTTTTAAAAAGTGGAAGCAACACCATTTTTAGACATGGAATTTCATCCCGAAACTCATCCTGGTGTCCGTTTTGGCGTTTGGTTTGAAAAAAAAAATTTGGCTTCAAAAAACATTTTGGTTCCTGGGCAGCATTTTTCCTGACCATTAAGTCACGCGTTTTCTTCCCCAGGCACCAAAAAGGCTCGATTTTTAAAAAGTGGAAGCAACACCATTTTTAGACATGGAATTTCATCCCGAAACTCATCCTGGTGTCCGTTTTTGCATTTGGTTTCAAAAAAAAAATTTGCTTCAAAAAACATTTTGGTTCCTGGGCAGCATTTTTCCTGACCATTAGGTCACGCGTTTTCTTCCCCAGGCACCAAAAAGGCTCGATTTTTAAAAAGTGGAAGCAACACCATTTTTAGACATGGAATTTCATCCCGAAACTCATCCTGGTGTCCGTTTTGGCATTTGGTTTCAAAAAAAAAATTTGGCTTCAAAAAACCATTTGGTTCCTGGGAAGCAATTTTCCTGACCATTAAGTCACGCGTTTTCGTCCCCAGGCACCAAAAAGGCTCGATTTTTAAAAAGTGAAAGCAACACCATTTTTAGACATGGAATTTCATCCCGAAACTCATCCTGGTGACCGTTTTGGCATTTGGTTTCAAAAAAAAAATTTGGCCTCAAAAAACCATTTGGTTCCTGGGAAGCATTTTTCCTGACCATTAAGTCACGCGTTTTCTTCCCCAGGCACCAAAAAGGCTCGATTTTTAAAAAGTGGAAGCAACACCATTTTTAGACATGGAATTTCATCCCGAAACTCATCCTGGTGTCCGTTTTGGCATTTGGTTTCAAAAAAAAAATTTGGCTTCAAAAAACCATTTGGTTCCTGGGAAGCATTTTTCCTGACCATTAAGTCACGCGTTTTCTTCCCCAGGCACCAAAAAGGCTCGATTTTTAAAAAGTGGAAGCAACACCATTTTTAGACATGGAATTTCATCCCGAAACTCATCCTGGTGTCCGTTTTTGCATTTGGTTTCAAAAAAAAAAATTGGCTTCAAAAAACCATTTGGTTCCTGGGAAGCATTTTTCCTGACCATTAAGTCACGCGTTTTCTTCCCCAGGCACCAAAAAGGCTCGATTTTTAAAAAGTGGAAGCAACACCATTTTTAGACATGGAATTTCATCCCGAAACTCATCCTGGTGTCCGTTTTGGCATTTGGTTTCAAAAAAAAAATTTGGCTTCAAAAAACCATTTGGTTCCTGGGAAGCATTTTTCCTGACCATTAAGTCACGCGTTTTCTTCCCCAGGCACCAAAATGGCTCGATTTTTAAAAAGTGGAAGCAACACCATTTTTAGACATGGAATTTCATCCTGAAACTCATCCTGGTGTCCGTTTTGGCATTTGGTTTCAAAAAAAAAATTGGCTTCAAAAAACATTTTGGTTCCTGGGCAGCATTTTTCCTGACCATTAGGTCACGCGTTTTCTTCCCCAGGCACCAAAAAGGCTCGATTTTTAAAAAGTGGAAGCAACACCATTTTTAGACATGGAATTTCATCCCGAAACTCATCCTGGTGTCCGTTTTGGCATTTGGTTTCAAAAAAAAAATTTGGCTTCAAAAAACCATTTGGTTCCTGGGAAGCATTTTTCCTGACCATTAAGTCACGCGTGTTCTTCCCCAGGCACCAAAAAGGCTCGATTTTTAAAAAGTGGAAGCAACACCATTTTTAGACATGGAATTTCATCCCGAAACTCATCCTGGTGTCCGTTTTGGCATTTGGTTTCAAAAAAAAAATTTGGCTTCAAAAAACATTTTGGTTCCTGGGCAGCATTTTCCCTGACCATTAAGTCACGCGTTTTCTTCCCCAGGCACCAAAAAGGCTCGATTTTTAAAAAGTGGAAGAAACACCATTTTTAGACATGGAATTTCATCCCGAAACTCATCCTGGTGTCCGTTTTGGCATTTGGTTTCAAAAAAAAAATTTGGCTTCAAAAAACCATTTGGTTCCTGGGAAGCATTTTTCCTGACCATTAAGTCACGCGTTTTCTTCCCCAGGCACCAAAAAGGCTCGATTTTTAAAAAGTGGAAGCAACACCATTTTTAGACATGGAATTTCATCCCGAAATTCATCCTGGTGTCCGTTTTGGCATTTGGTTTCAAAAAAAAAAATTGGCTTCAAAAAACATTTTGGTTCCTGGGCAGCATTTTTCCTGACCATTAGGTCACGCGTTTTCTTCCCCAGGCACCAAAAGGGCTCGATTTTTAAAAAGTGGAAGCAACACCATTTTTAGACATGGAATTTCATCCCGAAACTCATCCTGGTGTCCGTTTTGGCATTTGGTTTCAAAAAAAAAAATTTGGCTTCAAAAAACCATTTGGTTCCTGGGCAGCATTTTTCCTGACCATTAAGTCACGCGTTTTCTTCCCCAGGCACCAAAAAGGCTCGATTTTTAAAAAGTGGAAGCAACACCATTTTTAGACATGGAATTTCATCCCGAAACTCATCCTGGTGTCCGTTTTGGCATTTGGTTTCAAAAAAAAAATTTGGCTTCAAAAAACCATTTGGTTCCTGGGAAGCAATTTTCCTGACCATTAAGTCACGCGTTTTCGTCCCCAGGCACCAAAAAGGCTCGATTTTTAAAAAGTGAAAGCAACACCATTTTTAGACATGGAATTTCATCCCGAAACTCATCCTGGTGACCGTTTTGGCATTTGGTTTCAAAAAAAAAATTTGGCCTCAAAAAACCATTTGGTTCCTGGGAAGCATTTTTCCTGACCATTAAGTCACGCGTTTTCTTCCCCAGGCACCAAAAAGGCTCGATTTTTAAAAAGTGAAAGCAACACCATTTTTAGACATGGAATTTCATCCTGAAACTCATACTGGTGTCCGTTTTGGCATTTGGATTCAAAAAAAAAAATTGGCTTCAAAAAACTATTTGGTTCCTGGGAAGCATTTTTCCTGACCATTAAGTCACGCGTTTTCTTCCCCAGGCACCAAAAAGGCTCGATTTTTAAAAAGTGGAAGCAACACCATTTTTAGACATGGAATTTCATCACGAAACTCATCCTGGTGTCCGTTTTGGCATTTGGTTTAAAAAAAAAATTTGGCTTCAAAAAACCATTTGGTTCCTGGGAAGCATTTTTCCTGACCATTAAGTCACGCGTTTTCTTCCCCAGGCACCAAAAAGGCTCGATTTTTAAAAAGTGGAAGCAACACCATTTTTAGACATGGAATTTCATCCCGAAACTCATCCTGGTATCCGTTTTGGCATTTGGATTCAAAAAAAAAATTTGGCTTCAAAAAACATTTTGGTTCCTGGGCAGCATTTTCCCTGACCAATAAGTCACGTGTTTTCTTCCCCCGGCACCAAAAAGGCTCGATTTTTAAAAAGTGGAAGCAACACCATTTTTAGACATGGAATTTCATCCCGAAACTCATCCTGGTGTCCGTTTTGGCATTTGGTTTCAAAAAAAAAACTTGGCTTCAAAAAACCATTTGGTTCCTGGGAAGCAATTTTCCTGACCATTAGGTCACGCGTTTTCTTCCCCAGGCACCAAAAAGGCTCGATTTTTAAAAAGTGGAAGCAACACCATTTTTAGACATGGAATTTCATCCCGAAACTCATCCTGGTGTCCGTTTTGGCATTTGGTTTCAAAAAAAAATTTGGCTTCAATAAACCATTTGGTTCCTGGGCAGCATTTTTCCTGACCAATAAGTCACGTGTTTTCTTCCCCCGGCACCAAAAAGGCTCGATTTTTAAAAAGTAGAAGCAACACCATTTTTAGACATGGAATTTCATCCCGAAACTCATCCTGGTGTCCGTTTTGGCATTTGGTTTCAAAAAAAAAATTTGGCTTCAAAAAACCATTTGGTTCCTGGGAAGCAATTTTCCTGACCATTAGGTCACGCGTTTTCTTCCCCAGGCACCAAAAAGGCTCGATTTTTAAAAAGTGGAAGCAACACCATTTTTAGACATGGAATTTCATCCCGAAACTCATCCTGGTGTCCGTTTTGGCGTTTGGTTTCAAAAAAAAAATTTGGCTTCAAAAAACCATTTGGTTCCTGGGAAGCATTTTTCCTGACCATTAAGTCACGCGTTTTCTTCCCCAGGCACTAAAAAGGCTCGATTTTTAAAAAGTGGAAGCAACACCATTTTTAGACATGGAATTTCATCCCGAAACTCATCCTGGTGTCCGTTTTGGCGTTTGGTTTCAAAAAAAAAATTTGGCTTCAAAAAACCATTTGGTTCCTGGGAAGCATTTTTCCTGACCATTAAGTCACGCGTTTTCTTCCCCAGGCACCAAAAAGGCTCGATTTTTAAAAAGTGGAAGCAACACCATTTTTAGACATGGAATTTCATCCCGAAACTCATCCTGGTGTCCGTTTTGGCGTTTGGTTTCAAAAAAAAAATTTGGCTTCAAAAAACATTTTGGTTCCTGGGCAGCATTTTTCCTGACCATTAGGTCACGCGTTTTCTTCCCCAGGCACCAAAAAGGCTCGATTTTTAAAAAGTGGAAGCAACACCATTTTTAGACATGGAATTTCATCCCGAAACTCATCCTGGTGTCCGTTTTGGCATTTGGTTTCAAAAAAAAAAATTTGGCTTCAAAAAACCATTTGGTTCCTGGGCAGCATTTTTCCTGACCATTAAGTCACGCGTTTTCTTCCCCAGGCACCAAAAAGGCTCGATTTTTAAAAAGTGGAAGCAACACCATTTTTAGACATGGAATTTCATCCCGAAACTCATCCTGGTGTCCGTTTTGGCGTTTGGTTTGAAAAAAAAAATTTGGCTTCAAAAAACATTTTGGTTCCTGGGCAGCATTTTTCCTGACCATTAAGTCACGCGTTTTCTTCCCCAGGCACCAAAAAGGCTCGATTTTTAAAAAGTGGAAGCAACACCATTTTTAGACATGGAATTTCATCCCGAAACTCATCCTGGTGTCCGTTTTTGCATTTGGTTTCAAAAAAAAAATTTGCTTCAAAAAACATTTTGGTTCCTGGGCAGCATTTTTCCTGACCATTAGGTCACGCGTTTTCTTCCCCAGGCACCAAAAAGGCTCGATTTTTAAAAAGTGGAAGCAACACCATTTTTAGACATGGAATTTCATCCCGAAACTCATCCTGGTGTCCGTTTTGGCATTTGGTTTCAAAAAAAAATTTGGCTTCAATAAACCATTTGGTTCCTGGGCAGCATTTTTCCTGACCAATAAGTCACGTGTTTTCTTCCCCCGGCACCAAAAAGGCTCGATTTTTAAAAAGTAGAAGCAACACCATTTTTAGACATGGAATTTCATCCCGAAACTCATCCTGGTGTCCGTTTTGGCATTTGGTTTCAAAAAAAAAATTTGGCTTCAAAAAACCATTTGGTTCCTGGGAAGCAATTTTCCTGACCATTAGGTCACGCGTTTTCTTCCCCAGGCACCAAAAAGGCTCGATTTTTAAAAAGTGGAAGCAACACCATTTTTAGACATGGAATTTCATCCCGAAACTCATCCTGGTGTCCGTTTTGGCGTTTGGTTTCAAAAAAAAAATTTGGCTTCAAAAAACCATTTGGTTCCTGGGAAGCATTTTTCCTGACCATTAAGTCACGCGTTTTCTTCCCCAGGCACTAAAAAGGCTCGATTTTTAAAAAGTGGAAGCAACACCATTTTTAGACATGGAATTTCATCCCGAAACTCATCCTGGTGTCCGTTTTGGCGTTTGGTTTCAAAAAAAAAATTTGGCTTCAAAAAACCATTTGGTTCCTGGGAAGCATTTTTCCTGACCATTAAGTCACGCGTTTTCTTCCCCAGGCACCAAAAAGGCTCGATTTTTAAAAAGTGGAAGCAACACCATTTTTAGACATGGAATTTCATCCCGAAACTCATCCTGGTGTCCGTTTTGGCGTTTGGTTTCAAAAAAAAAATTTGGCTTCAAAAAACATTTTGGTTCCTGGGCAGCATTTTTCCTGACCATTAGGTCACGCGTTTTCTTCCCCAGGCACCAAAAAGGCTCGATTTTTAAAAAGTGGAAGCAACACCATTTTTAGACATGGAATTTCATCCCGAAACTCATCCTGGTGTCCGTTTTGGCATTTGGTTTCAAAAAAAAAAATTTGGCTTCAAAAAACCATTTGGTTCCTGGGCAGCATTTTTCCTGACCATTAAGTCACGCGTTTTCTTCCCCAGGCACCAAAAAGGCTCGATTTTTAAAAAGTGGAAGCAACACCATTTTTAGACATGGAATTTCATCCCGAAACTCATCCTGGTGTCCGTTTTGGCGTTTGGTTTGAAAAAAAAAATTTGGCTTCAAAAAACATTTTGGTTCCTGGGCAGCATTTTTCCTGACCATTAGGTCACGCGTTTTCTTCCCCAGGCACCAAAAAGGCTCGATTTTTAAAAAGTGGAAGCAACACCATTTTTAGACATGGAATTTCATCCCGAAACTCATCCTGGTGTCCGTTTTGGCATTTGGTTTCAAAAAAAAAATTTGGCTTCAAAAAACCATTTGGTTCCTGGGAAGCATTTTTCCTGACCATTAGGTCACGCGTTTTCTTCCCCAGGCACCAAAAAGGCTCGATTTTTAAAAAGTGGAAGCAACACCATTTTTAGACATGGAATTTCATCCCGAAACTCATCCTGGTGTCCGTTTTGGCATTTGGTTTCAAAAAAAAAATTTGGCTTCAAAAAACCATTTGGTTCCTGGGAAGCAATTTTCCTGACCATTAAGTCACGCGTTTTCGTCCCCAGGCACCAAAAAGGCTCGATTTTTAAAAAGTGAAAGCAACACCATTTTTAGACATGGAATTTCATCCCGAAACTCATCCTGGTGACCGTTTTGGCATTTGGTTTCAAAAAAAAAATTTGGCCTCAAAAAACCATTTGGTTCCTGGGAAGCATTTTTCCTGACCATTAAGTCACGCGTTTTCTTCCCCAGGCACCAAAAAGGCTCGATTTTTAAAAAGTGAAAGCAACACCATTTTTAGACATGGAATTTCATCCTGAAACTCATACTGGTGTCCGTTTTGGCATTTGGATTCAAAAAAAAAAATTGGCTTCAAAAAACTATTTGGTTCCTGGGAAGCATTTTTCCTGACCATTAAGTCACGCGTTTTCTTCCCCAGGCACAAAAAAGGCTCGATTTTTAAAAAGTGGAAGCAACACCATTTTTAGACATGGAATTTCATCACGAAACTCATCCTGGTGTCCGTTTTGGCATTTGGTTTAAAAAAAAAATTTGGCTTCAAAAAACCATTTGGTTCCTGGGAAGCATTTTTCCTGACCATTAAGTCACGCGTTTTCTTCCCCAGGCACCAAAAAGGCTTGATTTTTAAAAAGTGGAAGCAACACCATTTTTAGACATGGAATTTCATCCCGAAACTCATCCTGGTGTCCGTTTTGGCATTTGGATTCAAAAAAAAAATTTGGCTTCAAAAAACTATTTGGTTCCTGGGAAGCATTTTTCCTGACCATTAAGTCACGCGTTTTCTTCCCCAGGCACCAAAAAGGCTCGATTTTTAAAAAGTGGAAGCAACACCATTTTTAGACATGGAATTTCATCCCGAAACTCATCCTGGTGTCCGTTTTGGCATTTGGTTTCAAAAAAAAAATTTGGCTTCAAAAAACCATTTGGTTCCTGGGAAGCATTTTTCCTGACCATTAAGTCACGCGTTTTCTTCCCCAGGCACCAAAAAGGCTCGATTTTTAAAAAGTGGAAGCAACACCATTTTTAGACATGGAATTTCATCCCGAAACTCATCCTGGTGTCCGTTTTTGCATTTGGTTTCAAAAAAAAAAATTTGCTTCAAAAAACATTTTGGTTCCTGGGCAGCATTTTTCCTGACCATTAAGTCAAGCGTTTTCTTCCCCAGGCACCAAAAAGGCTCGATTTTTAAAAAGTGGAAGCAACACCATTTTTAGACATGGAATTTCATCCCGAAACTCATCCTGGTGTCCGTTTTTGCATTTGGATTCAAAAAAAAAATTTGGCTTCAAAAAACTATTTGGTTCCTGGGAAGCATTTTTCCTGACCATTAAGTCACGCGTTTTCTTCCCCAGGCACCAAAAAGGCTCGATTTTAAAAAAGTGGAAGCAACACCATTTTTAGACATGGAATTTCATCCCGAAACTCATCCTGGTGTCCGTTTTGGCATTTGGTTTCAAAAAAAAATTTGGCTTCAAAAAACCATTTGGTTCCTGGGCAGCATTTTTCCTGACCATTAAGTCACGCGTTTTCTTCCCCAGGCACCAAAAAGGCTCGATTTTTAAAAAGTGGAAGCAACACCATTTTTAGACATGGAATTTCATCCCGAAACTCATCCTGGTGTCCGTTTTGGCATTTGGTTTCAAAAAAAAAATTTGGGTTCAAAAAACCATTTGGTTCCTGGGAAGCATTTTTCCTGACCATTAAGTCACGCGTTTTCTTCCCCAGGCACCAAAAAGGCTCGATTTTTAAAAAGTGGAAGCAACACCATTTTTAGACATGGAATTTCATCCCGAAACTCATCCTGGTGTCCGTTTTGGCATTTGGATTCAAAAAAAAAATTTGGCTTCAAAAAACCATTTTGTTCCTGGGAAGCATTTTTCCTGACCATTAAGTCACGCGTTTTCTTCCCCAGGCACCAAAAAGGCTCGATTTTTAAAAAGTGGAAGCAACACCATTTTTAGACATGGAATTTCATCCCGAAACTCATCCTGGTGTCCGTTTTGGCATTTGGTTTCCAAAAAAAAATTTGGCTTCAAAAAACATTTTGGTTCCTGGGCAGCATTTTCCCTGACCAATAAGTCACGTGTTTTCTTCCCCCGGCACCAAAAAGGCTCGATTTTTAAAAAGTAGAAGCAACACCATTTTTAGACATGGAATTTCATCCCGAAACTCATCCTGGTGTCCGTTTTGGCATTTGGTTTCAAAAAAAAAATTTGGCTTCAAAAAACCATTTGGTTCCTGGGAAGCAATTTTCCTGACCATTAGGTCACGCGTTTTCTTCCCCAGGCACCAAAAAGGCTCGATTTTTAAAAAGTGGAAGCAACACCATTTTTAGACATGGAATTTCATCCCGAAACTCATCCTGGTGTCCGTTTTGGCATTTGGTTTCAAAAAAAAATTTGGCTTCAAAAAACCATTTGGTTCCTGGGCAGCATTTTTCCTGACCAATAAGTCACGTGTTTTCTTCCCCCGGCACCAAAAAGGCTCGATTTTTAAAAAGTAGAAGCAACACCATTTTTAGACATGGAATTTCATCCCGAAACTCATCCTGGTGTCCGTTTTGGCATTTGGTTTCAAAAAAAAAATTTGGCTTCAAAAAACCATTTGGTTCCTGGGAAGCAATTTTCCTGACCATTAGGTCACGCGTTTTCTTCCCCAGGCACCAAAAAGGCTCGATTTTTAAAAAGTGGAAGCAACACCATTTTTAGACATGGAATTTCATCCCGAAACTCATCCTGGTGTCCGTTTTGGCGTTTGGTTTCAAAAAAAAAATTTGGCTTCAAAAAACCATTTGGTTCCTGGGAAGCATTTTTCCTGACCATTAAGTCACGCGTTTTCTTCCCCAGGCACCAAAAAGGCTCGATTTTTAAAAAGTGGAAGCAACACCATTTTTAGACATGGAATTTCATCCCGAAACTCATCCTGGTGTCCGTTTTGGCATTTGGTTTCAAAAAAAAAATTTGGCTTCAAAAAACCATTTGGTTCCTGGGAAGCATTTTTCCTGACCATTAAGTCACGCGTTTTCTTCCCCAGGCACCAAAAAGGCTCGATTTTTAAAAAGTGGAAGCAACACCATTTTTAGACATGGAATTTCATCCCGAAATTCATCCTGGTGTCCGTTTTGGCATTTGGTTTCAAAAAAAAAAATTGGCTTCAAAAAACATTTTGGTTCCTGGGCAGCATTTTTCCTGACCATTAGGTCACGCGTTTTCTTCCCCAGGCACCAAAAAGGCTCGATTTTTAAAAAGTGGAAGCAACACCATTTTTAGACATGGAATTTCATCACGAAACTCATCCTGGTGTCCGTTTTGGCATTTGGTTTAAAAAAAAAATTTGGCTTCAAAAAACCATTTGGTTCCTGGGAAGCATTTTTCCTGACCATTAAGTCACGCGTTTTCTTCCCCAGGCACCAAAAAGGCTCGATTTTTAAAAAGTGGAAGCAACACCATTTTTAGACATGGAATTTCATCCCGAAACTCATCCTGGTGTCCGTTTTGGCATTTGGTTTCAAAAAAAAAATTTGGCTTCAAAAAACCATTTGGTTCCTGGGAAGCATTTTTCCTGACCATTAGGTCACGCGTTTTCTTCCCCAGGCACCAAAAAGGCTCGATTTTTAAAAAGTGAAAGCAACACCATTTTTAGACATGGAATTTCATCCCGAAACTCATACTGGTGTCCGTTTTGGCATTTGGATTCAAAAAAAAAAATTGGCTTCAAAAAACTATTTGGTTCCTGGGAAGCATTTTTCCTGACCATTAGGTCACGCGTTTTCTTCCCCAGGCACAAAAAAGGCTCGATTTTTAAAAAGTGGAAGCAACACCATTTTTAGACATGGAATTTCATCACGAAACTCATCCTGGTGTCCGTTTTGGCATTTGGTTTAAAAAAAAAATTTGGCTTCAAAAAACCATTTGGTTCCTGGGAAGCATTTTTCCTGACCATTAAGTCACGCGTTTTCTTCCCCAGGCACCAAAAAGGCTCGATTTTTAAAAAGTGGAAGCAACACCATTTTTAGACATGGAATTTCATCCCGAAACTCATCCTGGTGTCCGTTTTGGCATTTGGATTCAAAAAAAAAATTTGGCTTCAAAAAACTATTTGGTTCCTGGGAAGCATTTTTCCTGACCATTAAGTCACGCGTTTTCTTCCCCAGGCACCAAAAAGGCTCGATTTTTAAAAAGTGGAAGCAACACCATTTTTAGACATGGAATTTCATCCCGAAACTCATCCTGGTGTCCGTTTTGGCATTTGGTTTCAAAAAAAAAATTTGGCTTCAAAAAACCATTTGGTTCCTGGGAAGCATTTTTCCTGACCATTAAGTCACGCGTTTTCTTCCCCAGGCACCAAAAAGGCTCGATTTTTAAAAAGTGGAAGCAACACCATTTTTAGACATGGAATTTCATCCCGAAACTCATCCTGGTGTCCGTTTTTGCATTTGGTTTCAAAAAAAAAAATTTGCTTCAAAAAACATTTTGGTTCCTGGGCAGCATTTTTCCTGACCATTAAGTCAAGCGTTTTCTTCCCCAGGCACCAAAAAGGCTCGATTTTTAAAAAGTGGAAGCAACACCATTTTTAGACATGGAATTTCATCCCGAAACTCATCCTGGTGTCCGTTTTTGCATTTGGATTCAAAAAAAAAATTTGGGTTCAAAAAACCATTTGGTTCCTGGGAAGCATTTTTCCTGACCATTAAGTCACGCGTTTTCTTCCCCAGGCACCAAAAAGGCTCGATTTTTAAAAAGTGGAAGCAACACCATTTTTAGACATGGAATTTCATCCCGAAACTCATCCTGGTGTCCGTTTTGGCATTTGGTTTCAAAAAAAAAATTTGGCTTCAAAAAACATTTTGGTTCCTGGGCAGCATTTTCCCTGACCAATAAGTCACGTGTTTTCTTCCCCTGGCACCAAAAAGGCTCGATTTTTAAAAAGTAGAAGCAACACCATTTTTAGACATGGAATTTCATCCCGAAACTCATCCTGGTGTCCGTTTTGGCATTTGGTTTCAAAAAAAAAATTTGGCTTCAAAAAACCATTTGGTTCCTGGGAAGCAATTTTCCTGACCATTAGGTCACGCGTTTTCTTCCCCAGGCACCAAAAAGGCTCGATTTTTAAAAAGTGGAAGCAACACCATTTTTAGACATGGAATTTCATCCCGAAACTCATCCTGGTGTCCGTTTTGGCATTTGGTTTCAAAAAAAAATTTGGCTTCAAAAAACCATTTGGTTCCTGGGCAGCATTTTTCCTGACCAATAAGTCACGTGTTTTCTTCCCCCGGCACCAAAAAGGCTCGATTTTTAAAAAGTAGAAGCAACACCATTTTTAGACATGGAATTTCATCCCGAAACTCATCCTGGTGTCCGTTTTGGCATTTGGTTTCAAAAAAAAAATTTGGCTTCAAAAAACCATTTGGTTCCTGGGAAGCAATTTTCCTGACCATTAGGTCACGCGTTTTCTTCCCCAGGCACCAAAAAGGCTCGATTTTTAAAAAGTGGAAGCAACACCATTTTTAGACATGGAATTTCATCCCGAAACTCATCCTGGTGTCCGTTTTGGCGTTTGGTTTCAAAAAAAAAATTTGGCTTCAAAAAACCATTTGGTTCCTGGGAAGCATTTTTCCTGACCATTAAGTCACGCGTTTTCTTCCCCAGGCACCAAAAAGGCTCGATTTTTAAAAAGTGGAAGCAACACCATTTTTAGACATGGAATTTCATCCCGAAACTCATCCTGGTGTCCGTTTTGGCATTTGGTTTCAAAAAAAAAATTTGGCTTCAAAAAACCATTTGGTTCCTGGGAAGCATTTTTCCTGACCATTAAGTCACGCGTTTTCTTCCCCAGGCACCAAAAAGGCTCGATTTTTAAAAAGTGGAAGCAACACCATTTTTAGACATGGAATTTCATCCCGAAATTCATCCTGGTGTCCGTTTTGGCATTTGGTTTCAAAAAAAAAAATTGGCTTCAAAAAACATTTTGGTTCCTGGGCAGCATTTTTCCTGACCATTAGGTCACGCGTTTTCTTCCCCAGGCACCAAAAAGGCTCGATTTTTAAAAAGTGGAAGCAACACCATTTTTAGACATGGAATTTCATCCCGAAACTCATCCTGGTGTCCGTTTTGGCATTTGGTTTCAAAAAAAAAAATTTGGCTTCAAAAAACCATTTGGTTCCTGGGCAGCATTTTTCCTGACCATTAAGTCACGCGTTTTCTTCCCCAGGCACCAAAAAGGCTCGATTTTTAAAAAGTGGAAGCAACACCATTTTTAGACATGGAATTTCATCCCGAAACTCATCCTGGTGTCCGTTTTGGCGTTCGGTTTCAAAAAAAAAATTTGGCTTCAAAAAACATTTTGGTTCCTGGGCAGCATTTTTCCTGACCATTAAGTCACGCGTTTTCTTCCCCAGGCACCAAAAAGGCTCGATTTTTAAAAAGTGGAAGCAACACCATTTTTAGACATGGAATTTCATCCCGAAACTCATCCTGGTGTCCGTTTTTGCATTTGGTTTCAAAAAAAAAATTTGCTTCAAAAAACATTTTGGTTCCTGGGCAGCATTTTTCCTGACCATTAGGTCACGCGTTTTCTTCCCCAGGCACCAAAAAGGCTCGATTTTTAAAAAGTGAAAGCAACACCATTTTTAGACATGGAATTTCATCACGAAACTCATCCTGGTGTCCGTTTTGGCATTTGGTTTAAAAAAAAAATTTGGCTTCAAAAAACCATTTGGTTCCTGGGAAGCATTTTTCCTGACCATTAAGTCACACGTTTTCTTCCCCAGGCACCAAAAAGGCTCGATTTTTAAAAAGTGGAAGCAACACCATTTTTAGACATGGAATTTCATCCCGAAACTCATCCTGGTGTCCGTTTTGGCATTTGGTTTCAAAAAAAAAATTTGGCTTCAAAAAACCATTTGGTTCCTGGGAAGCATTTTTCCTGACCAT
Organism: Pantherophis guttatus; assembly: GCF_059756535.1. NCBI lineage: Eukaryota > Metazoa > Chordata > Lepidosauria > Squamata > Colubridae > Pantherophis > Pantherophis guttatus. The sequence goes on along the minus strand of NC_142079.1, from coordinate 3,103,573 downwards.
TAAGTCACGCGTTTTCTTCCCCAGGCACCAAAAAGGCTCGATTTTTAAAAAGTGAAAGCAACACCATTTTTAGACATGGAATTTCATCCCGAAACTCATACTGGTGTCCGTTTTGGCATTTGGATTCAAAAAAAAAAATTGGCTTCAAAAAACTATTTGGTTCCTGGGAAGCATTTTTCCTGACCATTAAGTCACGCGTTTTCTTCCCCAGGCACCAAAAAGGCTCGATTTTTAAAAAGTGGAAGCAACACCATTTTTAGACATGGAATTTCATCACGAAACTCATCCTGGTGTCCGTTTTGGCATTTGGTTTAAAAAAAAAATTTGGCTTCAAAAAACCATTTGGTTCCTGGGAAGCATTTTTCCTGACCATTAAGTCACGCGTTTTCTTCCCCAGGCACCAAAAAGGCTCGATTTTTAAAAAGTGGAAGCAACACCATTTTTAGACATGGAATTTCATCCCGAAACTCATCCTGGTGTCCGTTTTGGCATTTGGTTTCAAAAAAAAATTTTGGCTTCAAAAAACCATTTGGTTCCTGGGAAGCATTTTTCCTGACCATTAAGTCACGCGTTTTCTTCCCCAGGCACCAAAAAGGCTCGATTTTTAAAAAGTGGAAGCAACACCATTTTTAGACATGGAATTTCATCCCGAAACTCATCCTGGTGTCCGTTTTTGCATTTGGTTTCAAAAAAAAAAAATTTGCTTCAAAAAACATTTTGGTTCCTGGGCAGCATTTTTCCTGACCATTAAGTCAAGCGTTTTCTTCCCCAGGCACCAAAAAGGCTCGATTTTTAAAAAGTGGAAGCAACACCATTTTTAGACATGGAATTTCATCCCGAAACTCATCCTGGTGTCCGTTTTGGCATTTGGTTTCAAAAAAAAAATTTGGCTTCAAAAAACTATTTGGTTCCTGGGAAGCATTTTTCCTGACCATTAAGTCACGCGTTTTCTTCCCCAGGCACCAAAAAGGCTCGATTTTAAAAAAGTGGAAGCAACACCATTTTTAGACATGGAATTTCATCCCGAAACTCATCCTGGTGTCCGTTTTGGCATTTGGTTTCAAAAAAAAATTTGGCTTCAAAAAACCATTTGGTTCCTGGGAAGCATTTTTCCTGACCATTAAGTCACGCGTTTTCTTCCCCAGGCACCAAAAAGGCTCGATTTTTAAAAAGTGGAAGCAACACCATTTTTAGACATGGAATTTCATCCCGAAACTCATCCTGGTATCCGTTTTGGCATTTGGTTTCAAAAAAAAATTTGGCTTCAAAAAACCATTTGGTTCCTGGGCAGCATTTTTCCTGACCATTAAGTCACGCGTTTTCTTCCCCAGGCACCAAAAAGGCTCGATTTTTAAAAAGTGGAAGCAACACCATTTTTAGACATGGAATTTCATCCCGAAATTCATCCTGGTGTCCGTTTTGGCATTTGGTTTCAAAAAAAAAATTTGGCTTCAAAAAACATTTTGGTTCCTGGGCAGCATTTTTCCTGACCATTAGGTCACGCGTTTTCTTCCCCAGGCACCAAAAAGGCTCGATTTTTAAAAAGTGGAAGCAACACCATTTTTAGACATGGAATTTCATCCCGAAACTCATCCTGGTGTCCGTTTTTGCATTTGGATTCAAAAAAAAAATTTGGCTTCAAAAAACTATTTGGTTCCTGGGAAGCATTTTTCCTGACCATTAAGTCACGCGTTTTCTTCCCCAGGCACCAAAAAGGCTCGATTTTTAAAAAGTGGAAGCAACACCATTTTTAGACATGGAATTTCATCCCGAAACTCATCCTGGTATCCGTTTTGGCATTTGGTTTCAAAAAAAAATTTGGCTTCAAAAAACCATTTGGTTCCTGGGCAGCATTTTTCCTGACCATTAAGTCACGCGTTTTCTTCCCCAGGCACCAAAAAGGCTCGATTTTTAAAAAGTGGAAGCAACACCATTTTTAGACATGGAATTTCATCCCGAAATTCATCCTGGTGTCCGTTTTGGCATTTGGTTTCAAAAAAAAAAATTGGCTTCAAAAAACATTTTGGTTCCTGGGCAGCATTTTTCCTGACCATTAGGTCACGCGTTTTCTTCCCCAGGCACCAAAAAGGCTCGATTTTTAAAAAGTGGAAGCAACACCATTTTTAGACATGGAATTTCATCCCGAAACTCATCCTGGTGTCCGTTTTGGCATTTGGTTTCAAAAAAAAAAATTTGGCTTCAAAAAACCATTTGGTTCCTGGGCAGCATTTTTCCTGACCATTAAGTCACGCGTTTTCTTCCCCAGGCACCAAAAAGGCTCGATTTTTAAAAAGTGGAAGCAACACCATTTTTAGACATGGAATTTCATCCCGAAACTCATCCTGGTGTCCGTTTTGGCGTTCGGTTTCAAAAAAAAAATTTGGCTTCAAAAAACATTTTGGTTCCTGGGCAGCATTTTTCCTGACCATTAAGTCACGCGTTTTCTTCCCCAGGCACCAAAAAGGCTCGATTTTTAAAAAGTGGAAGCAACACCATTTTTAGACATGGAATTTCATCCCGAAACTCATCCTGGTGTCCGTTTTTGCATTTGGTTTCAAAAAAAAAATTTGCTTCAAAAAACATTTTGGTTCCTGGGCAGCATTTTTCCTGACCATTAGGTCACGCGTTTTCTTCCCCAGGCACCAAAAAGGCTCGATTTTTAAAAAGTGAAAGCAACACCATTTTTAGACATGGAATTTCATCACGAAACTCATCCTGGTGTCCGTTTTGGCATTTGGTTTAAAAAAAAAATTTGGCTTCAAAAAACCATTTGGTTCCTGGGAAGCATTTTTCCTGACCATTAAGTCACGCGTTTTCTTCCCCAGGCACCAAAAAGGCTCGATTTTTAAAAAGTGAAAGCAACACCATTTTTAGACATGGAATTTCATCCCGAAACTCATACTGGTGTCCGTTTTGGCATTTGGATTCAAAAAAAAAAAATTGGCTTCAAAAAACTATTTGGTTCCTGGGAAGCATTTTTCCTGACCATTAAGTCACGCGTTTTCTTCCCCAGGCACCAAAAAGGCTCGATTTTTAAAAAGTGGAAGCAACACCATTTTTAGACATGGAATTTCATCCCGAAACTCATCCTGGTGTCCGTTTTGGCATTTGGTTTCAAAAAAAAAATTTGGCTTCAAAAAACCATTTGGTTCCTGGGAAGCATTTTTCCTGACCATTAAGTCACGCGTTTTCTTCCCCAGGCACCAAAAAGGCTCGATTTTTAAAAAGTGGAAGCAACACCATTTTTAGACATGGAATTTCATCCCGAAACTCATCCTGGTGTCCGTTTTTGCATTTGGTTTCAAAAAAAAAAAATTTGCTTCAAAAAACATTTTGGTTCCTGGGCAGCATTTTTCCTGACCATTAAGTCAAGCGTTTTCTTCCCCAGGCACCAAAAAGGCTCGATTTTTAAAAAGTGGAAGCAACACCATTTTTAGACATGGAATTTCATCCCGAAACTCATCCTGGTGTCCGTTTTTGCATTTGGATTCAAAAAAAAAATTTGGCTTCAAAAAACTATTTGGTTCCTGGGAAGCATTTTTCCTGACCATTAAGTCACGCGTTTTCTTCCCCAGGCACCAAAAAGGCTCGATTTTAAAAAAGTGGAAGCAACACCATTTTTAGACATGGAATTTCATCCCGAAACTCATCCTGGTGTCCGTTTTGGCATTTGGTTTCAAAAAAAAATTTGGCTTCAAAAAACCATTTGGTTCCTGGGAAGCATTTTTCCTGACCATTAAGTCACGCGTTTTCTTCCCCAGGCACCAAAAAGGCTCGATTTTTAAAAAGTGGAAGCAACACCATTTTTAGACATGGAATTTCATCCCGAAACTCATCCTGGTGTCCGTTTTGGCATTTGGTTTCAAAAAAAAATTTGGCTTCAAAAAACCATTTGGTTCCTGGGAAGCATTTTTCCTGACCATTAAATCACGCGTTTTCTTCCCCAGGCACCAAAAAGGCTCGATTTTTAAAAAGTGTAAGCAACACCATTTTTAGACATGGAATTTCATCCCGAAATTCATCCTGGTGTCCGTTTTTGCACTTGGTTTCAAAAAAAAAATTTGGCTTCAAAAAACCATTTGGTTCCTGGGCAGCATTTTTCCTGACCATTAAGTCACGCGTTTTCTTCCCCAGGCACCAAAAAGGCTCGATTTTTAAAAAGTAGAAGCAACACCATTTTTAGACATGGAATTTCATCCCGAAACTCATCCTGGTGTCCGTTTTGGCATTTGGTTTCAAAAAAAAAATTTGGGTTCAAAAAACCATTTGGTTCCTGGGAAGCATTTTTCCTGACCATTAAGTCACGCGTTTTCTTCCCCAGGCACCAAAAAGGCTCGATTTTTAAAAAGTGGAAGCAACACCATTTTTAGACATGGAATTTCATCCCGAAACTCATCCTGGTGTCCGTTTTGGCATTTGGTTTCAAAAAAAAAATTTGGCTTCAAAAAACATTTTGGTTCCTGGGCAGCATTTTTCCTGACCATTAAGTCACGCGTTTTCTTCCCCAGGCACCAAAAAGGCTCGATTTTTAAAAAGTGGAAGCAACACCATTTTTAGACATGGAATTTCATCCCGAAACTCATCCTGGTGTCCGTTTTGGCATTTGGTTTCAAAAAAAAAATTTGGCTTCAAAAAACATTTTGGTTCCTGGGCAGCATTTTCCCTGACGAATAAGTCACGTGTTTTCTTCCCCCGGCACCAAAAAGGCTCGATTTTTAAAAAGTAGAAGCAACACCATTTTTAGACATGGAATTTCATCCCGAAACTCATCCTGGTGTCCGTTTTGGCATCTGGTTTCAAAAAAAAAAATTTGGCTTCAAAAAACCATTTGGTTCCTGGGAAGCAATTTTCCTGACCATTAGGTCACGCGTTTTCTTCCCCAGGCACCAAAAAGGCTCGATTTTTAAAAAGTGGAAGCAACACCATTTTTAGACATGGAATTTCATCCCGAAACTCATCCTGGTGTCCGTTTTGGCATTTGGTTTCAAAAAAAAATTTGGCTTCAAAAAACCATTTGGTTCCTGGGCAGCATTTTTCCTGACCAATAAGTCACGTGTTTTCTTACCCCGGCACCAAAAAGGCTCGATTTTTAAAAAGTAGAAGCAACACCATTTTTAGACATGGAATTTCATCCCGAAACTCATCCTGGTGTCCGTTTTGGCATTTGGTTTCAAAAAAAAAATTTGGCTTCAAAAAACCATTTGGTTCCTGGGAAGCAATTTTCCTGACCATTAGGTCACGCGTTTTCTTCCCCAGGCACCAAAAAGGCTCGATTTTTAAAAAGTGGAAGCAACACCATTTTTAGACATGGAATTTCATCCCGAAACTCATCCTGGTGTCCGTTTTGGCGTTTGGTTTCAAAAAAAAAATTTGGCTTCAAAAAACCATTTGGTTCCTGGGAAGCATTTTTCCTGACCATTAAGTCACGCGTTTTCTTCCCCAGGCACCAAAAAGGCTCGATTTTTAAAAAGTGGAAGCAACACCATTTTTAGACATGGAATTTCATCCCGAAACTCATCCTGGTGTCCGTTTTGGCATTTGGTTTCAAAAAAAAAATTTGGCTTCAAAAAACCATTTGGTTCCTGGGAAGCATTTTTCCTGACCATTAAGTCACGCATTTTCTTCCCCAGGCACCAAAAAGGCTCGATTTTTAAAAAGTGGAAGCAACACCATTTTTAGACATGGAATTTCATCCCGAAACTCATCCTGGTGTCCGTTTTGGCATTTGGATTCAAAAAACCATTTGGTTCCTGGGAAGCATTTTTCCTGACCATTAAGTCACGCGTTTTCTTCCCCAGGCACCAAAAAGGCTCGATTTTTAAAAAGTGGAAGCAACACCATTTTTAGACATGGAATTTCATCCCGAAACTCATCCTGGTGTCCGTTTTGGCATTTGGATTCAAAAAAAAAATTTGGCTTCAAAAAACCATTTGGTTCCTGGGAAGCATTTTTCCTGACCATTAAGTCACGCGTTTTCTTCCCCAGGCACCAAAAAGGCTCGATTTTTAAAAAGTGGAAGCAACACCATTTTTAGACATGGAATTTCATCCCGAAACTCATCCTGGTGTCCGTTTTGGCATTTGGTTTCAAAAAAAAAATTTGGCTTCAAAAAACCATTTGGTTCCTGGGCAGCATTTTTCCTGACCATTAAGTCACGCGTTTTCTTCCCCAGGCACCAAAAAGGCTCGATTTTTAAAAAGTGGAAGCAACACCATTTTTAGACATGGAATTTCATCCCGAAACTCATCCTGGTGTCCGTTTTGGCGTTTGGTTTCAAAAAAAAAATTTGGCTTCAAAAAACATTTTGGTTCCTGGGCAGCATTTTTCCTGACCATTAAGTCACGCGTTTTCTTCCCCAGGCACCAAAAAGGCTCGATTTTTAAAAAGTGGAAGCAACACCATTTTTAGACATGGAATTTCATCCCGAAACTCATCCTGGTATCCGTTTTTGCATTTGGTTTCAAAAAAAAAATTTGCTTCAAAAAACATTTTGGTTCCTGGGCAGCATTTTTCCTGACCATTAGGTCACGCGTTTTCTTCCCCAGGCACCAAAAAGGCTCGATTTTTAAAAAGTGAAAGCAACACCATTTTTAGACATGGAATTTCATCCTGAAACTCATACTGGTGTCCGTTTTGGCATTTGGATTCAAAAAAAAAAATTGGCTTCAAAAAACTATTTGGTTCCTGGGAAGCATTTTTCCTGACCATTAAGTCACGCGTTTTCTTCCCCAGGCACCAAAAAGGCTCGATTTTTAAAAAGTGGAAGCAACACCATTTTTAGACATGGAATTTCATCACGAAACTCATCCTGGTGTCCGTTTTGGCATTTGTTTTAAAAAAAAAATTTGGCTTCAAAAAACCATTTGGTTCCTGGGAAGCATTTTTCCTGACCATTAAGTCACGCGTTTTCTTCCCCAGGCACCATAAAGGCTCGATTTTTAAAAAGTGGAAGCAACACCATTTTTAGACATGGAATTTCATCCCGAAACTCATCCTGGTGTCCGTTTTGGCATTTGGTTTCAAAAAAAAAAATTGGCTTCAAAAAACCATTTGGTTCCTGGGAAGCATTTTTCCTGACCATTAAGTCACGCGTTTTCTTCCCCAGGCACCAAAAAGGCTCGATTTTTAAAAAGTGGAAGCAACACCATTTTTAGACATGGAATTTCATCACGAAACTCATCCTGGTGTCCGTTTTGGCATTTGGTTTAAAAAAAAAATTTGGCTTCAAAAAACCATTTGGTTCCTGGGAAGCATTTTTCCTGACCATTAAGTCACGCGTTTTCTTCCCCAGGCACCAAAAAGGCTCGATTTTTAAAAAGTGGAAGCAACACCATTTTTAGACATGGAATTTCATCCCGAAACTCATCCTGGTGTCCGTTTTGGCATTTGGATTCAAAAAAAAAATTTGGCTTCAAAAAACTATTTGGTTCCTGGGAAGCATTTTTCCTGACCATTAAGTCACGCGTTTTCTTCCCCAGGCACCAAAAAGGCTCGATTTTTAAAAAGTGGAAGCAACACCATTTTTAGACATGGAATTTCATCCCGAAACTCATCCTGGTGTCCGTTTTGGCATTTGGTTTCAAAAAAAAAATTTGGCTTCAAAAAACCATTTGGTTCCTGGGCAGCATTTTTCCTGACCATTAAGTCACGCGTTTTCTTCCCCAGGCACCAAAAAGGCTCGATTTTTAAAAAGTGGAAGCAACACCATTTTTAGACATGGAATTTCATCCCGAAACTCATCCTGGTGTCCGTTTTTGCACTTGGTTTCAAAAAAAAAATTTGGCTTCAAAAAACCATTTGGTTCCTGGGCAGCATTTTTCCTGACCATTAAGTCACGCGTTTTCTTCCCCAGGCACCAAAAAGGCTCGATTTTTAAAAAGTGGAAGCAACACCATTTTTAGACATGGAATTTCATCCCGAAACTCATCCTGGTGTCCGTTTTGGCATTTGGTTTCAAAAAAAAAATTTGGCTTCAAAAAACCATTTGGTTCCTGGGAAGCATTTTTCCTGACCATTAAGTCACGCGTTTTCTTCCCCAGGCACCAAAAAGGCTCGATTTTTAAAAAGTGGAAGCAACACCATTTTTAGACATGGAATTTCATCCCGAAACTCATCCTGGTGTCCGTTTTGGCATTTGGTTTCAAAAAAAAAATTTGGCTTCAAAAAACATTTTGGTTCCTGGGCAGCATTTTCCCTGACCATTAAGTCACACGTTTTCTTCCCCAAGCACCAAAAAGGCTCGATTTTTAAAAAGTGGAAGCAACACCATTTTTAGACATGGAATTTCATCCCGAAACTCATCCTGGTGTCCGTTTTGGCATTTGGTTTCAAAAAAAAAATTTGGCTTCAAAAAACCATTTGGTTCCTGGGAAGCATTTTTCCTGACCATTAAGTCACGCGTTTTCTTCCCCAGGCACCAAAAAGGCTCGATTTTTAAAAAGTGGAAGCAACACCATTTTTAGACATGGAATTTCATCCCGAAATTCATCCTGGTGTCCGTTTTGGCATTTGGTTTCAAAAAAAAAAATTGGCTTCAAAAAACATTTTGGTTCCTGGGCAGCATTTTTCCTGACCATTAAGTCACGCGTTTTCTTCCCCAGGCACCAAAAAGGCTCGATTTTTAAAAAGTGGAAGCAACACCATTTTTAGACATGGAATTTCATCCCGAAACTCATCCTGGTGTCCGTTTTGGCATTTGGATTCAAAAAAAAAATTTGGCTTCAAAAAACCATTTTGTTCCTGGGCAGCATTTTTCCTGACCATTAAGTCACGCGTTTTCTTCCCCAGGCACCAAAAAGGCTCGATTTTTAAAAAGTGGAAGCAACACCATTTTTAGACATGGAATTTCATCCCGAAACTCATCCTGGTGTCCGTTCTGGCATTTGGTTTCAAAAAAAAATTTGGCTTCAAAAAATCATTTTTTTCCTGGGCAGCATTTTTCCTGACCATTAAGTCACGCGTTTTCTTCCCCAGGCACCAAAAAGGCTCGATTTTTAAAAAGTGGAAGCAACACCATTTTTAGACATGGAATTTCATCCCGAAACTCATCCTGGTGTCCGTTTTGGCATTTGGTTTCAAAAAAAAAATTTGGCTTCAAAAAACATTTTGGTTCCTGGGCAGCATTTTCCCTGACCATTAAGTCACGCGTTTTGTTCCCCAAGCACCAAAAAGGCTCGATTTTTAAAAAGTGGAACCAACACCATTTTTAGACATGGAATTTCATCCCGAAACTCATCCTGGTGTCCGTTTTGGCATTTGGTTTCAAAAAAAAATTTGGCTTCAAAAAACCATTTGGTTCCTGGGCAGCATTTTTCCTGACCAATAAGTCACGTGTTTTCTTCCCCCGGCACCAAAAAGGCTCGATTTTTAAAAAGTAGAAGCAACACCATTTTTAGACATGGAATTTCATCCCGAAACTCATCCTGGTGTCCGTTTTGGCATTGGGTTTCAAAAAAAAAATTTGGCTTCAAAAAACCATTTGGTTCCTGGGAAGCAATTTTCCTGACCATTAGGTCACGCGTTTTCTTCCCCAGGCACCAAAAAGGCTCGATTTTTAAAAAGTGGAAGCAACACCATTTTTAGACATGGAATTTCATCCCGAAACTCATCCTGGTGTCCGTTTTGGCGTTTGGTTTCAAAAAAAAAATTTGGCTTCAAAAAACCATTTGGTTCCTGGGAAGCATTTTTCCTGACCATTAAGTCACGCGTTTTCTTCCCCAGGCACCAAAAAGGCTCGATTTTTAAAAAGTGGAAGCAACACCATTTTTAGACATGGAATTTCATCCCGAAACTCATCCTGGTGTCCGTTTTGGCATTTGGTTTCAAAAAAAAAATTTGGCTTCAAAAAACCATTTGGTTCCTGGGAAGCAATTTTCCTGACCATTAGGTCACGCGTTTTCGTCCCCAGGCACCAAAAAGGCTCGATTTTTAAAAAGTGAAAGCAACACCATTTTTAGACATGGAATTTCATCCCGAAACTCATCCTGGTGTCCGTTTTGGCATTTGGTTTCAAAAAAAAAATTTGGCTTCAAAAAACCATTTGGTTCCTGGGAAGCATTTTTCCTGACCATTAAGTCACGCGTTTTCTTCCCCAGGCACCAAAAAGGCTCGATTTTTAAAAAGTGAAAGCAACACCATTTTTAGACATGGAATTTCATCCCGAAACTCATACTGGTGTCCGTTTTGGCATTTGGATTCAAAAAAAAAAAATTGGCTTCAAAAAACTATTTGGTTCCTGGGAAGCATTTTTCCTGACCATTAAGTCACGCGTTTTCTTCCCCAGGCACCAAAAAGGCTCGATTTTTAAAAAGTGGAAGCAACACCATTTTTAGACATGGAATTTCATCCCGAAACTCATCCTGGTGTCCGTTTTGGCATTTGGATTCAAAAAAAAAATTTGGCTTCAAAAAACTATTTGGTTCCTGGGAAGCATTTTTCCTGACCATTAAGTCAAGCGTTTTCTTCCCCAGGCACCAAAAAGGCTCGATTTTTAAAAAGTGGAAGCAACACCATTTTTAGACATGGAATTTCATCCCGAAACTCATCCTGGTGTCCGTTTTTGCATTTGGATTCAAAAAAAAAATTTGGCTTCAAAAAACTATTTGGTTCCTGGGAAGCATTTTTCCTGACCATTAAGTCACGTGTTTTCTTCCCCAGGCACCAAAAAGGCTCGATTTTAAAAAAGTGGAAGCAACACCATTTTTAGACATGGAATTTCATCCCGAAACTCATCCTGGTGTCCGTTTTGGCATTTGGTTTCAAAAAAAAATTTGGCTTCAAAAAACCATTTGGTTCCTGGGAAGCATTTTTCCTGACCATTAAGTCACGCGTTTTCTTCCCCAAGCACGAAAAAGGCTCGATTTTTAAAAAGTGGAAGCAACACCATTTTTAGACATGGAATTTCATCCCGAAATTCATCCTGGTGTCCGTTTTTGCACTTGGTTTCAAAAAAAAAATTTGGCTTCAAAAAACCATTTGGTTCCTGGGAAGCATTTTTCCTGACCATTAAGTCACGCGTTTTCTTCCCCAGGCACCAAAAAGGCTCGATTTTTAAAAAGTGGAAGCAACACCATTTTTAGACATGGAATTTCATCCCGAAACTCATCCTGGTGTCCGTTTTGGCATTTGGTTTCAAAAAAAAAATTTGGCTTCAAAAAACCATTTGGTTCCTGGGAAGCATTTTTCCTGACCATTAAGTCACGCGTTTTCTTCCCCAGGCACCAAAAAGGCTCGATTTTTAAAAAGTGGAAGCAACACCATTTTTAGACATGGAATTTCATCCCGAAACTCATCCTGGTGTCCGTTTTGGCATTTGGTTTCAAAAAAAAAATTTGGCTTCAAAAAACCATTTGGTTCCTGGGAAGCATTTTTCCTGACCATTAAGTCACGCGTTTTCTTCCCCAAGCACGAAAAAGGCTCGATTTTTAAAAAGTGGAAGCAACACCATTTTTAGACATGGAATTTCATCCCGAAACTCATCCTGGTGTCCGTTTTGGCATTTGGTTTCAAAAAAAAAATTTGGCTTCAAAAAACCATTTGGTTCCTGGGAAGCATTTTTCCTGACCATTAAGTCACGCGTTTTCTTCCCCAGGCACCAAAAAGGCTCGATTTTTAAAAAGTGGAAGCAACACCATTTTTAGACATGGAATTTCATCCCGAAATTCATCCTGGTGTCCGTTTTGGCATTTGGTTTCAAAAAAAAAATTGGCTTCAAAAAACATTTTGGTTCCTGGGCAGCATTTTTCCTGACCATTAAGTCACGCGTTTTCTTCCCCAGGCACCAAAAAGGCTCGATTTTTAAAAAGTGGAAGCAACACCATTTTTAGACATGGAATTTCATCCCGAAACTCATCCTGGTGTCCGTTTTGGCATTTGGATTCAAAAAAAAAAATTGGCTTCAAAAAACCATTTTGTTCCTGGGAAGCATTTTTCCTGACCATTAAGTCACGCGTTTTCTTCCCCAGGCACCAAAAAGGCTCGATTTTTAAAAAGTGGAAGCAACACCATTTTTAGACATGGAATTTCATCCCGAAACTCATCCTGGTGTCCGTTCTGGCATTTGGTTTCAAAAAAAAATTTGGCTTCAAAAAACCATTTTTTTCCTGGGCAGCATTTTTCCTGACCATTAAGTCACGCGTTTTCTTCCCCAGGCACCAAAAAGGCTCGATTTTTAAAAAGTGGAAGCAACACCATTTTTAGACATGGAATTTCATCCCGAAACTCATCCTGGTGTCCGTTTTGGCATTTGGTTTCAAAAAAAAATTTGGCTTCAAAAAACCATTTGGTTCCTGGGCAGCATTTTTCCTGACCATAAAGTCACGCGTTTTCTTCCCCAGGCACCAAAAAGGCTCGATTTTTAAAAAGTGGAAGCAACACCATTTTTAGACATGGAATTTCATCCCGAAAGTCATCCTGGTGTCCGTTTTGGCATTTGGTTTCAAAAAAAAAATTTGGCTTCAAAAAACTATTTGGTTCCTGGGAAGCATTTTTCCTGACCATTAAGTCACGCGTTTTCTTCCCCAGGCACCAAAAAGGCTCGATTTTTAAAAAGTGGAAGCAACACCATTTTTAGACATGGAATTTCATCCCGAAACTCATCCTGGTGTCCGTTTTGGCATTTGGTTTCAAAAAAAAAATTTGGCTTCAAAAAACATTTTGGTTCCTGGGCAGCATTTTCCCTGACCAATAAGTCACGTGTTTTCTTCCCCCGGCACCAAAAAGGCTCGATTTTTAAAAAGTAGAAGCAACACCATTTTTAGACATGGAATTTCATCCCGAAACTCATCCTGGTGTCCGTTTTGGCATTTGGTTTCAAAAAAAAAATTTGGCTTCAAAAAACCATTTGGTTCCTGGGAAGCAATTTTCCTGACCATTAGGTCACGCGTTTTCTTCCCCAGGCACCAAAAAGGCTTGATTTTTAAAAAGTGGAAGCAACACCATTTTTAGACATGGAATTTCATCCCGAAATTCATCCTGGTGTCCGTTTTTGCATTTGGTTTCAAAAAAAAATTTGGCTTCAAAAAACCTTTTTTTTTCCTGGGCAGAATTTTTCCTGACCGCGGAATCACGCGTTTTCTTCCCCAGGCACCAAAAAGGCTCGATTTTTAAAAAGTGGAAGCAACACCATTTTTAGACATGGAATTTCATCCCGAAACTCATCCTGGTGTCCGTTTTTGCATTTGGTTTCAAAAAAAAAAATTGGCTTCAAAAAACTATTTGGTTCCTAGGAAGCATTTTTCCTGACCATTAAGTCACGCGTTTTCTTCCCCAGGCACCAAAAAGGCTCGATTTTTAAAAAGTGGAAGCAACACCATTTTTAGACATGGAATTTCATCCCGAAACTCATCCTGGTGTCCGTTTTTGCATTTGGTTTCAAAAAAAAAATTTGGCTTCAAAAAACATTTTGGTTCCTGGGCAGCATTTTCCCTGACCATTAAGTCACGCGTTTTCTTCCCTAGGAACCAAAAAGGCTCGATTTTTACAAAGTAGAAGCAACACCATTTTTAGACATGGAATTTCATCCCGAAACTCATCCTGGTGTCCGTTTTGGCATTTGGTTTCAAAAAAAAAATTTGGCTTCAAAAAACCATTTGGTTCCTGGGAAGCAATTTTCCTGACCATTAGGTCACGCGTTTTCTTCCCCAGGCACCAAAAAGGCTCGATTTTTAAAAAGTGGAAGCAACACCATTTTTAGACATGGAATTTCATCCCGAAACTCATCTTGGTGTCCGTTTTTGCATTTGGTTTCAAAAAAAAAATTTGGCTTCAAAAAACCATTTGGTTCCTGGGAAGCATTTTTCCTGACCATTAAGTCACGCGTTTTCTTCCCCAGGCACCAAAAAGGCTCGATTTTTAAAAAGTGGAAGCAACACCATTTTTAGACATGGAATTTCATCCCGAAACTCATCCTGGTGTCCGTTTTGGCATTTGGTTTCAAAAAAAAAAATTTGGCTTCAAAAAACCATTTGGTTCCTGGGCAGCATTTTTCCTGACCATTAAGTCACGCGTTTTCTTCCCCAGGCACCAAAAAGGCTCGATTTTTAAAAAGTGGAAGCAACACCATTTTTAGACATGGAATTTCATCCCGAAACTCATCCTGGTGTCCGTTTTGGCATTTGGTTTCAAAAAAAAAAATTTGGCTTCAAAAAACCATTTGGTTCCTGGGAAGCATTTTTCCTGACCATTAAGTCACGCGTTTTCTTCCCCAGGCACCAAAAAGGCTCGATTTTTAAAAAGTGGAAGCAACACCATTTTTAGACATGGAATTTCATCCCGAAACTCATCCTGGTGTCCGTTTTGGCATTTGGTTTCAAAAAAAAAATTTGGCTTCAAAAAACCATTTGGTTCCTGGGAAGCATTTTTCCTGACCATTAAGTCACGCGTTTTCTTCCCCAGGCACCAAAAAGGCTCGATTTTTAAAAAGTGGAAGCAACACCCGCCCCTACGGGCTCTTTTCGGTTCCTCTTTATGTGGAGATTGCTATGGAAACCCCCTGCTTTTCACTGGACACACAAATAGAGGAAAAACAGAGACAAGGGAGGGGGGGAGGTAGGGGGGCGGAAAAGAGGAAAATCTACATCCTCTTTTCTTTACGCCAACTTGGGAAGCCGTCCAAGCCAGCGAAGCATTGAAAGTTATTGAAGCAGGCATGATTTCCAGTTCTTCAAACCCTCTTCCGCGAGAACATTTGTGTTTGTTTAGCGCATGTAAGTAGCCGCCCAAAATTCGGGCAACGTGAGCGGCCCAGGGCGGCGGGCCAAAAAAAAAAGCATTGAACCCCGAATGGAAACAAAAAATGCAATCTGGGTCATCGGACCCAATGAAAACAATTCAGGAGCAATCAAACCTGAAATGCACCCTGTTATTAAGCTGGTTATTAAGACCAACTGCCTGCGATTTCTGCTGGTTCGAATCTCTCCAAGGCTCAAGGTTGACTCAGCCTTCCATCCTTTCTAAGGGAGGTAAATTGAGGACCCAGTTTGTGGGGGCAATAAGCTGACTTTGTATAAATATATAAAAGGATGAAGGCTATTGCTTAACGCATTGTAAGCCACCCTGAGTCTCCGGAGAAGGGCGGCATATAAATCAAATTTAAAAAAAAAAAATGTGCTCGAGTTCAGCGACTGAACCCGCTCGCCGTGAGGATCCCAGGGTTTTAACGGATTAACAGAGTTGGAAGGGACCTTGGAGGTCATCTAGTCCAACCCCCCCTGCCCAGGCAGGACACCCTGCCTACACCGTTTCTGACAGATGGCAGTCCAATCTCTTCTTGAAAACCTCCGATGATGAAGCTCCCACAATTTCCGAAGGCAACCTGTAGCCCTGAAATCAGTTCACTCCATCGCCACTCAGTTTCCATCCCTAAAACCTGGGGATTTTGTTTCATTTTTTTTTTTTATTATTTTAACTTAACAAGTTCCAGGGTCTGGAAAAACTTTGAAAATTCCAGATCCAGAAAACCAACGTTTTGTGGCGAATTACCTGGAAGTTTGCAGGATGAGCTTCCTTTTAGGAGGAGGGGACGATACAGTATGTCACTTCAGAGCCCACTCTAAATACAGAAGGATTTTTTAAAAAATTTGATTTATATGCTGTCCTTCTCCGGAGACTCAGGGCGGCTTACAATGCGTTAAGCAATAGCCTTCATCCTTTTGTATATTTATACAAAGTCAGCTTATTGCCCCCACAAACTGGGTCCTCATTTAACCTACCTTAGAAAGGATGGAAGGCTGAGTCAACCTTGAGCCTGGGGAGATTCGAACCTGCAGTAATTGCAGGCAGCTGGTCTTAATAACAGGGTGCTTTAGACCACTGTACTACCAAGGCTCCTTAAGCAATAGCCTTCATACTTTTGTATATTTTATACAAAGTCAGCTTATTGCCTCCACAAACTGGGTCCTCAATTTACCTACCTTAGAAAGGATGGAAGGCTGAGTCAACCTTGAGCCTTGGCGAGATTCGAACTTGCAGTAATTGCAGGCAGCTGAATGTTAATAACAGGCTATTAGTCTGCTGTGCCACCAGGCTTTTAGGATTATTTCAAAAGTGCTTTTTTTGGGGGGGGGCTACTGCCACACACTGCTGGCCCATGTTTAAGGGATTGTCCACTAAGACTCCAAGATCCCTCTCACAGTTACTGTTTTTGACCCAGGTTTCGCCTAATCTGTGCTTGTACCTTTGGGGTTTTTTTCCTGCCCAGGTGCAAAACCTTGCCTTTCTCCACATTAAATTTCGTTTTGTTGGATAGGGCCCAGGGGGTGAAATGCTACCGGTTCACACCGGTTCGGGAGAACCGCTAGTAATAAAAAACTACCAGTTCGGGTGCATCGGTAGTTTAAAAAAAAGCTACCGGTTCTAGGCAATCGTAGAAAAATAATTTGCTGTAATTTTTCTTGGGCAAAGGGACACGGTGGCTCAGTGGTTGAGACGCTGAGCTTGTCGATCGAAAGGTCGGCAGTTCAGCGGTTCGAGTCCCTAGTGCCGCGTAACGGGGTGAGCTCCCGTGACTTGTCCCGGCTTCTGCCAACCTAGCAGTTCGAAAGAGGTAAAAAATGCAAGTAGAAAAATAGGGACCACCTTTGATGGGAAGGGAACAGTGTTCCGTGCGCCTTTGGCGTTGAGTTGTGCCGGCCACATGACCACGGAGACGTCCTCGGACAGCGTTGGCTCTTTGGCTTTGAAATGGAGATGAGCACCGCCCCCTAGAGTCGGGAACGACTAGCACCTATGTGTGAGGGGAACCTTTACCTTTACCTTCTTGGGCAAAAGGAGTTTTTCTGGCCCAGGATACAGCCCTTCTCTGCTGATTTAATGGCACCCTGTAAAAAAATTTTTTTTTCTGCTGCACAGGGTAAATATGCGAGAAGCGATCGAGAGCAAAGTTAACTTTACTTTTTATGGCAATAGATTAAACATGACCTTTTGTCCCACTGGGACAGGGAGCAGAGATCAGGAAAGCAAATAAGTCATAAACCATAATAAAACGATATATGTAAAGTTTCCTTTAAGTCAAAGGCGACTCCCAGTGATTTCGTGGACACGTCTCTATAATTTTATTGGCAGGAATACAAAAAAATGAACAAACGACTTATAGCTGCCTCCTCCTGGCCATCGTTTATTTTGGTCTTTGAACAGCAAAACAAAACTTTGGGAAGAAAAAGAAAAAAAAAAAGCAACTCAAAGAAAAGAGAGGAAAATTGTAAGTTATTAAGATGGTTCCTAAAACTATAAAAATATGTGCTTGTGTGAATTGATTGCATCCCTGTCTGGAAACCACGAGGATTTATCTCGAGATCTTTGGGAAGAAAAATATTTCATTTCTGAAAGGTCTTTTTCCATGAACCATCTCGGCTTCCCTGAAGTTTTGCTTTCGCTTTTATATCTTATTTTTTTTTCTTTGCAGGCCTATAATGCAAAGGAAGGGAAAGAAGACAGAATTAGCTGCATTTATATTCTCCCCTTTGGGAGCGCTAGAAAGTTTTTACAAAGTTTTTTTTTTATATATAAAGGAGGGGACGACGATAGAACTTTTAAGTCTCTCGTTCAATTCTTCTATCCTCAGAATTGGTCTTTGAAAGGAGAAACCAGTTTGGTACCCAAGAGAGAATTTTTTTTTTATCTAGCCTCTTCTTGTATTGTTTTGGTCTGGCGACGTAAAATTTTGCAAAATCACAGTTTTAACAGCTTCGCGTCTCTCCTCTCTGCTTTGTCACTAGCTGAGTCATAATCGCACTGCAAAGTTTTTGAAAATTGAAAACAAAAATAAAAGAAGGATTTACTGGACCAAGCCGAGGGTGGGGGAGAGGGGGAGGGGGAGAGCCCAGATTCAAAGGAAGCCCAGATTCTAGGAAATAATTCGATTATTTATTTGATAACATGACAATTAGAACAAATAAAAAGAGCCTTGGTAGTACAGTGGTTTAATGCACCCTGTTATTAACACAGCTGCCTGCAATTTCTGCAGGTTCGAATCTCGCCAAGGCTCAAGGTCGACTCAGCCTTCCATCCTTTCTAAGGTAGGTGAAACGAGGACCCAGTTTGTGGAGGCAATAAGCTGACTTTGTATAAAATATACAAAAGAATGAAGGCTATTGCTTAACGCATTGTAAGCTGCCGTGAGTCTCCGGAGAAGGGCGGCATATAAATCAAATTAAAAAAAATAAAAAATAAAATAAAATAAAAAAAAAAATAACCAGGGGAACTCCTTGCCTCCAGAAGTTGTGAATGCTCTGGAATTTTTCCAGTTGTGAAACACTGGAAGTTTTTAAGAGGTTGGACAACCATTTGTCTGAAGTGGTGTAGAGTGTCCTGCCTAAGCAGGGGGTTGGACTAGAAGACCTCCAAGGTCCCTTCCAACTCCCGTTATTCTAAAAATTCTAAATTTGCCAGCAACATTTCTATAAAAGCCTTTTAAGATTCTGGCGCCAGGCTGAAATCCCTAAATCCTGGGCTGGTTTTCTTTTTGTCCTGATCTTCCAAATATTACACTTCCGATTCGGCATCTGGAAATTGTTGGCTCCTTTTGATTCAAGGCAGCCTTGCCTTTCACAGCCGCACATCTGGCTGCGAAAACACTTAAGCTTTACGATGTTTCAAAGGCGAGGAAGAGAGGATACGGGGGAGCGATGGCTTAGGAGGTGCTGCCATCTGCTGCCGAGAGGCGACTTCTCCATGGCGGGAACGGTTCCCATCGGAGATTCGCGACGCAACTCCCATCCCGATGACCTTGAGTTAACGTCCTTGGAAACTCCATATTGGCTGGGGAATCCTGGGAGTTGAAGTCCCCAGGACCTTGAAGTTGGCGAGGTTGGGAAACATTGCCGTGGGGGGGGGAGGGGGGGGAGAGATTATACAGGTAGTCCTCGACTTACCAACAGTTCATTTATAGTGACCATTCAAAGTTATGACGGCACTGAAAAAAAAAGAGACTTTGTCATAACATTAAATTGTTATGGGCTATCAACATAACGATTTTAAATTGGGGTTATTTTAAATTTTTGGGATTTTAATTGGAGCCTAATTATTTAATGATTTTAAATTTTAATCGTTGTTTTGTTGTGTTTTTAAATAGGCTGTACACCGCCCTGAGTCTTTCGGGAGAAGGGCGGTATAGAAATAAAATTATTATTATTATTATTATTATTAAATAACATTGTCTTTTCAGAGTTACGAGCTTTCCAGCATCTCTATGATCACGGGATCAAAATTCAGACGACTCGTATTTATGACCATTGCTGTGTCCCGAGATCCCCTTTTGCAACCTTCTCCCAAGTAAAAGTCGATGAGGAAGTCGGATTTGCTTCAGCAATCGTGTGACTCACTTAACAACGGCGGCGATTCACTTAAGAACTGAGGCAAGAAAGGACGTCCAATGGGACAAAACTCACTTTTGTAACAAACGATTCATTTTTAACCACAGAAAATTTGGGCTCAGTTGTGGTCGTTAAGTCGAGAACTACCTGTAATGCAATTTATTCTTGCGGGGGAAAATGCAGTAGTGGCCGAAATTGTGGAAACCTTTTGGGAAAAGTGTATTTTTGAGGTTTGATGGCTAATAACACTTTTTTTTTTTTTTGGACTTTCCAGCTAATCCTATTCCACTGCTGGAATGGCCTGGGAATAGCCCAGACCTTCACCCAATTGAAAATCTATGGAGCTGACTCAAGAAACTTGTCAGAAGCGATCCAGCAATGAAACCCAGTTAATAGGAGCCATCATTCAATCTTGGTTTCATATTAGAACAGCTGCAGAACTCAAAAGACTTGGTTCACTCCATGGGAAGACATTGTAAGGCCGTCATTCATGCTAAAGGTTACCCAACTAAGGATTAACTGACATGGTGATCGTTTTTGCATATCTCGGGGTTTTTTTTACGTGTTTCACTTTTCTTCTTTATCCTGTAACTGCTATTCGAATAGTAAATCCTTCATAAAAGTTATTGCATTACATTCTTGATTAAATTATCTTTCCATTGATATATAATTTCATGGGACTGCAAGGCCATCCAAGCGGTCAGTCCTAGAGGAGATCAACCCTGACTGCTCTTTAGAAGGCCAGATCCTGAAGAGGAAACTCAAATCCTTTGGCCACCTAAGGAGAAGGAAGGACTCCCTGGAGAAGAGCCTCATGCTGGGAACGATGGAGGGCAAAAGAAGAAGGGGACGATGGCAGAGAACGAGGGGGCTGGATGGAGTCACTGAAGCAGTCGGCGTGAGCTTCAAAGGACTCCGGAGGATGGTAGAGGACAGAAAGACCTGGAGGAATGTTGTCCATGGGGTCGCGATGGGTCGGACACGATTTCACAATAACAAAACTCCAAATTTTAATTTTAAAAAAATATACTTTTCCCTAAATTTGGCCACTACTGTATGTGAAATGTCTTTGAAAAGCCATGGGTCATTTTACACGGGGGAAGTTGCAAAAAATAAACTCTTGGCGTCAAGCCAGCTGTGACCCCATGTCTTCCTGAGAACCCAAAGAGATTCTCGCCATCGTACCGGAGCTCGTGTTTGAAGACATGCTGCAAAAGTGTTGCATTTACAAACATTTGGAAGTTTATTTAAAAAAAAAAAGGGAAAAACATCACAACCACGAACATCGTTTACATTAAATTTCCATCCTCCTGACTTCCAAAGACAATTTTACCGGGCATGCTCACGACAAAGTTGCTTTAAAAAAAGGAAAAAAAATCAAAAAACAAAAACGAGTTTTTAGTTAAACAGCCATGTTTTTTTTTTTTGTTGTGGTGGTTTTTTTTTTTTTTCCTTAAAGGGAAAAGAATAAAGAATAACTCGGCACGCTACCATTTAACTTTTGTTTTAATGTTTCTCCACAAACGGTGAAAAATACTAAGTACAGACAAGGAATCATCATAATGTTGGAGCCAACATTATAAATATGGAATTATAAATTTAAAACATTTTCTGGTTTAAAAAATAAATCTGGTAGTAAATGCAGTCCAGCAGGAAAAAAAGAAGGGAAGCCACTGGCCGCTAATAGGGCCGGTCTCTGCGGTCCTGACGGTGCTCCCCCCTGGGAAAAAGAGAAGGAATCGGATCAGAACGGAAGACGCTCCCCAAATCCCACCTCCTTTCCTTCTCCGCCAATCCCAATTTCCCGGACCTACTTGTCCATCTTCCCTGGTCCTCCGCGCCTGCTGCCTCGGCCTCCTAGCTGCTCCATTAGAGGTCCAGGCGGGCCCCCGGGGCCTCCTCGCCGGCCCCCTCCGAAGCCGCCTCGGTCCATGCCACGGCCTCCTCGGAACCCGCCTCGGTCTCCCCCACGGCCTCCGCGAAACATCCCTCCGGGGCCGCCACGGTCCATCAGGCCTCCTCGGCCTCCTCTCATGCCGCTGGGGCCGCCCCTGCCGCGATCACCACCTAAGAGCAGGAAAGACAGGGGTGCTCAAGACGAGGCAAGCCCCGCCCACCGAGGCAGGCGGCATTCAAGATGGCCGTCTCGGAAGCACCCACGGCGGGCTCGGTTACCTGCGGCACACACCGGGCCGAGCCACTCGGGAAACCGTGGAAAACGCGGGTGCGTTTTTAATCGCCCGAGTGTGTTCCCCGCTTCCCCTCCCCCAAAACAGGATCCGTCCGTCCCTCTTGTCAACGGGACAAGGGTGGGTGTGGACACAGCAGCAAGCAAAGGCCCAAGCACCCCAGTTTCCTATACGGTTTCCTCTCTCACGCTTTCGCTACATCCAAAGAGAAGAGTCAACCCAAATTTGGCCGCAGTCGCCCCTTTTAAGCTACGCCAAGAGGTTGTGAGGAGGGCTTCCGGTGAGGACATTAAAGCCAGAAAGGAGAGGGGAGTTGTGCGGTGTACTTGGCGCACTGAAAGATTGCAAATTGGGCCATCAGGTTTTCCTAATACACCTTGAATATAAAAGAACTTTTCAAAGTAGGAAATTTTGGGGGCTGGAAGTCTACGCCTCTCAAAAGTTGCCCAGTTGTAAAAGCACTGCTCTAAAATAAGGCCGATTTTTGTTTTTAACAAGAGGCACAGACCGTAGTCTCCAGAGCCTCAAAAGAGAAGTCAACAGGCGGCAGAGTTTATGGCATCCTCTGACGTGGTAGAGATCCTTATTTCCAGGGCAAGGGGGACAGTTTTGTTGACTCGTCCAGGGAGTCATCGGAGTGGAGATTTGTTTTGGGAGGTGGGGAGGGCCGCTTCATACACAGGGATGCGGGCGAAGGCCACAACGGAGGGCATGTGACATGCAGGCCGAGCCAGGGGGTTTTGCCAGTTATGTGGGACTGGGCAGATTGAAGGAGCAAGCATCGAAGGACCGAAATAAGTCTTGGCATCACCACCATGCTATTCAAGAGATCTTGCAAAGGTCCAGGTCAAAATATCTAGTATTTAAGGCATCAGTTACTTGAAATAAACCGACGTCCGGTTATCTTCTGGGCCTTTTTAAGCCTAACATTTAAAGAGAGTTCGGAGGCAAGTTGGGGCTGACCCCCGAGGGCTTGGGAGTGACCGAAGTGGGAGGGGGAGAACAAAACAGGTGATTCGGTCGAGACAGACTGTGCCCAGCACCCAACTGGCTTGCCTTCCCCAAGGAATCTTAAAACACTGAAGAGTGAGAAAACCTGGAGAGCCAGGCAAAGTTTGCCAGAAAGCAAAAACAGGGCACTGAAAAAAAGAAAGAAAAAAAAAAAGGATTTAAAAATATCCTTTTAATTCCTTCAGCCCTAACGGGGCCTTTGTAAGCAGCTTGCAAGGATTGGGAGACACGATGGGAACAGCATGTGGGCTGCCCAGAGCCCGTCCGGGGGGTCACTGCCGCAAAACGGGGCTACCGTCATTGGGACTGGAACTTCCCTTGCTAAGCAAGGTGCTGTTAAGTGGAAGACCTCTTTAGACCACTTAGTTGTGTTAAGTGAATCACTGCACATGGTCATTAAGCTTCCCTTGTAGATTTCTCACCTACTGGAAAGATCACAAACGGTAATCTTATGACCCCCGACCCCCCCCCCTCCCAAGGAAGAAGCTGCAACCATCACAAATCAGTTCGGTTGCCAAGAGCTCCCCGGATATAATCGTGTGACTGCAAGGAAGATTACAAAATAGTTGTGTTCGGTGGGAGGACCCATAGTCTGGCTGAGGAATTCTGGGAGTTGAAGTCCCACAAGTTGGCCGGGTTTGGAGACACACACCCCCCGCAATCAGCGGTGCTGGCGCAGGGGTTAAGAGTGCAGTACTGCAAGCTACTTCTGCGGACCGCCAGGAGTTCTGACCGGCTCAAGGGTGACTCAAACCTTCCGTCCTTCCGAGGTCGGTAAAATGAGGAGACCCAGATGGTTGGGTGGGGGGCCCCCCAAGAGGCTGACTCTGCAAACTTCTTAGAGAGGGCTGCGAAGCGGTCTATGAATCTAAGTGCTATTGCTATAAAGCAGGGGTGCCAAACTTGATTTCGTTGAGGGCCGCATCAAGATTCTGTTTGGCCTGGAGGGGGGGTTGGGCATGGCTAGCATGATGTCACTCGTGTTGTGGGGGGCTCCTGTGGTGGCCCAAGTGCTCTGCCAGTGAAAACAGGCTCTGAAACTTTTGTTTTCGGCTGGGTCAGCCTCCTGCAACCCTCTGCCAGGGAAAACAGGGCCAGGGGGCGCACAGCCCTAGCGAGCTCAATTTTTGCTGGCAGAGGCACCACGGGCCGGTCCTTCGGTGTTTCCAGGGCAGCCCCACAGGTCAGATCTAAGCAACCCGTAGGCCAGATCAGGCTCCCAAGCCTCGAGTTCGACACCCTGCTATAAGGGATCTTAAATCGTCAGAAGCCACAGATACAAGTGCCTTGTATTGACATACAGGAAATGGGAAGCCACTGAGGTTATTCTGGGCCCCATAGAACCTGGGGTAGTTCTTGCGGAAAACACCCACCCCCCCTTCCCCAAAATATCAGAGCAGCTTCCTCTCTACCTGGGCTCCTGTCCGAGCATGCGCCCACGGGCCGTGCTTCCAACTGCCTGCCTACTGTCCCTAACACTGCGTGGAACCAACTCCTCCTTGGAAGCGTTTTATACACAAACGAAGGAAAAAGATACCACCTGTATAAGTACCCTTACCACTATTGGTCCCGTATATGAGCCCTCTAAGTGGCAGCGGCTTTCCAAGCAAGAATCCAGGACCTTGTGAATATCACATAAGCAGAGATCAGTGTCAAAATAGTCCGACTCCCACCCCAGCTCACAGACAGTAGGGGCATACCTGGAGGCGGGAAGGGTGGCGGGAGGAAACCTTCGGGCTTCGGAGCCTTGCACTGGTTGCATTCTGTTCTCCAAGCAAAGTTCTGGTTTCCGCAGCCCCTAGAAAGGACCAGGGTTCCATTAGGAGGGGGTGGGGTGGGGTGGGGTAGAGAAACTGGCCTGATCCACACAATCAAAGCCCCCGTACGCACGCTCTCAGGCAAGAGCAAAGGATGAGCAGGGCCTCCCCCCTCATCTTTGCAAGGGGGGCCGCTGCAGAGAATGTACAACACCCGTTGATTTTTCTAGGAAAGCAGGAGGGCGGCTAGGAACTTGGGCAGGTAAAGGCAGATGAAAATGAACGACAGGTAGTCCTCGACTTAAAAAGGCCGCAAATTGAGCTCAACAATTTCTGTGGTTAAGGGAGACGTCCGTCACGTGGAATTTTGAGCCCTTCCCCCCCCCGACTTTTCTCGCCACCATTTAGGGTTTTTAAATTAGTTAAAACATGGTCCGTTAAGGGGAACCGGCTTCCTCATTGACTTTTGTCTGTCGGAAAAGGGGATCGTGCGGGACAGTGCGACCGTCAGAAATACGAATCGGTTGCCAAGGAGGTGAATTTCGATCATGTGACTGTGGGGATGCTGCAATGGATGTTAAGTGGGGAAAAAAACTGGTCTTTTTTTTTTCCAGTGCTGTCGTAACTTCGGACGGTCACTAAACGAACTGCTGTTAAGTCGAGGACTACTTGTATATTCTGCCCAGGTGGGCAGAGGCACTCAAAAGCTGGGTGGCAAATATACCGTATAGGGATCAATGATCCTGAAAAGGGGGAGGGGGAGGTGTTTCCTGCTTTTATTCTCGGCCCTTTTCAACAGGGAAGCCCCATAGAGGGATGCGACTGTGTTAGGGAGGAAAGAACCAACGTGTGACTTACGGATTCGGGCACTGCCAGTCTCCAGCTCGGTGCTGGACATTTCCACCACCCGAAGGGTTTCCTCGGGATCCTCGGGGCCCTCTCGGAGCAAAGCCACCGCCCCGGTCACCACCTCGGCTGCCCATACGGCCCATTGGTCCACCGGGGCCACCAGGGCCTCCTGGACCTGAAAAGACAACAGCAGGTGAGTCCAAGGACACTCCACCCCTCCCTGGTGGGGCATCACCTGCCGCTTTGTGTTTGCCTGATGCCACAAAGTTACCTCCACGGAGAGGAGGAGGCATGCCTCGAGGTTCCCGGGGCAGCATGCCTCCTCGCATGCTGTTCAGAGGCAGCTTCTTCCGAGCCATGGAGACCTTCAGTTTGCTGCCTTGGAACTCCTTCCCTGAAACGAAGAAGAAAACGTTCACTTGGGTCATCAAAACTGTGCCTGAGGGGCTCGTAACACGGCCGGCTGGTGGAGGAGGACGGAGGAGCTAGTCAAATTTAAGGCAGGTTTGTCTTGCCATGGATAAGTCTGCATTACTATAAATCTTCTCGTCGTTCCCATCACCCATCTCCTCCCACTTATGACTGTGACCTTGTTTAGGGTATCCTTACGATTTCTATTGATATTGTTTCCTGATTGCTTATTTGTTCCCTATGACTATCATTAAGTGTTGTACCTTATGATTCTTGACAAATGTATCTTGTCTTTTATGTATACTGAGAGCAGTTGCATCAAAGACAAATTCCTTGTGTGTCCAATCACACTTGGCCAATAAAGAATTCTGTTCTGTTCTGTTCTGTTCTGTTCTGTTCTGTTCTATTCTATTCTATTCTATTCTATGGTGGCGCAGTGGTTAAGAGCGCAGGGCTGCAGGCTACTTCTGCTGGCAATTCGAATCTCACCGGCTCAAGATTGACTCAGCTTGCCATCCTTCTGAGGTCAGTAAAAATGAGGACCCAGATTGTTGGGGGCAAGAGGCTGACTCTGTAAAACCGCTTAGAGAGGGCTGTGAAGCGGTATATAAGTCTAAATGCTAAGGAGGAGGAATGGGGAACAGGGGCTGGACTCGATTCCCCAACCCAGTATTTCTCAGCCTGGGTGAAGTTCTGAGGATGGCTTGGGGGGTGGGGGTGGGGGAGAAAATTCTGGGAGTTGAAGTGCACACACAGCTGGAAGCTGCTGAGGTTGAAAAAAGCATAATGGATGGGAAGGAAGGACCACCAACCAGCCGAAGCTGCAACATTCATGCAAGGCTCATCTAAAGAGCATCGGAGGGGATCTGTAAAATGTCTGAATTGGCAAGAGCTGTCCGGTGTTTCCTCAATTGAGGAAAAAACAGGGAAAGGAAGGGTCCCTCCACTTAGCTGTCCCAGGCCAGAAGTTTCCAATCCTTCCCCAAGTTGGAAGAAAGCACTATTAGATTTGGCAAAGCTAAACCCAGCAAGAGAGGGGCAGGCAGCTCCCAACAGCAGTAGCCATTTCTGAGGCCTCAGCAGACCTCTATACTACCTTCCTCTCTCTCTGAGGCAAAACAGCCTTTTGGTCAAGGTTGAATTGTTCACACTTTCCGACTGCCTGTTTGCAGAAATCAAAGCATAACCCAAGTCTTGCTTTGACCGTCCCTTCCTTAAGCTGAATTTCTGCAAACTCCCGATTCAACCCTTCGGAGTGAGTGACAGGCAACGTTTGTGTTGTAACTAAACTCACCATCGAGCCACTCTACGGCTGCTTTGGCGGTGGGTGGGTCGTCATAGCAGACAGTTGCATCTCCTTTGGGCTTCCCGGTATCTTTGTCAAGATAGATTGTGATCATGGGTTGTCCAGTTCTTTTGTTCATCTGGGGAACGAGGGAGGGAGGGAGGGAGGGGAAGGATGACAGAAAAGAACATTTTCACAGCGCTGAAAGTTTAAGTTGCAAATTAAGGACAACGGAATGATGTCAGGGGGGTGCGGGAGACTGTAATTTGAAACTCATTGAGCTCCACAGTTTGCCTATCTCTATGTAGCACATCACCACAAGCTCCAATTTTTAAGCAAAAGATCCAGAAACAGGCATTTATGGGAGCCAAACCTGCCTTTCATTCCTACATATATACGTATGCGTGTGTGTGTGTGTGTGTGTGTGTGTGTATATTATATATATATTATATATACACATACACATATATTATGGGTCACGATATTCACTGTGTTTCAAACTTTTTAATAGACACTGTTCGGGATCGGATTTGACATTCACCTTAACAATGCCACACTGTTTGAAGAAGTCAGTCAGATCCTCTAGAGTCACATTGTCAGTCAGGCCCTGTACGTACACGGAACTGTTATCAAGGTCATCATCCAGGTCTAGAGGTGGGCCTGTAAACACAAATCACGGGTCACCCCAAATATCTACGTAGAATGACTGTATGCTACTTCCTGCTTTTCCAAGGACCTGTTCCCGGGCAACCCTGTCCTTCAATTTTTAAACCCAGGGTTACTGTATTAAAGTTGCTACTCTGATTTATAGGAGCTGGAGAGGACATCCAAGGATATGGATCTACCTACCTACCTACCTACCTTCTAATCATCTATCTTCTACCTATCTATACCTACCATCTATCTTCTATTTATCAATCATCTATCTTCTATCTAATCATCTATCTTCTATCTATCATCTATCTACCTAGCTATACCTACCATCTATCTTCTATTTATCAATCATCTATCTTCTATTTATCAATCATCTTATCTATCTATCTATCTATCTATCTATCTATCTATCTATCTATCTATCCATCCATCCATCTATCTTATCATCTATCTATCTATTTCCTATCCATTCATCTTTTATCATCTATCTATCTATCATCTCTCTCTCAAAATAGCAAGGCTGCTTAATCTAACTTCAGCCAGCAAAGTCAAGTGTGGGGGGGGGGGAGAAGAGAGAGAGAGAGAGAGAGAGAGAGAGAGAGAGAGAGGGAGGGAGGGAGGGAGGGAGGGAGGGGGAGAGAGAGAGAGAGAGAGAGAGAGAGAGATGGAATTTTGTGCAGGCCTGCTTTCTGGCACGGATTGGTGCACTGGGAGCCCTGCACTAAAAGAGACCCAACTGCTTTCCAGGGCAGGAACAGGCTGATCTGCCCATTTTGGCCTTCAAGAAAGAGTTTTCCCCTCATTTGTCCAAATGCTGCCTTCTCCTTTCAGCAAAAGATGAATGGATGCAGATGGGAGAGGTTTAAGGCTGCTTTGCGGAGGGTAACCCAACGATGATAGAGGAATCTCTTTAACATTTTAAGCAGCGACTTCCAAGTTTACCTAAATCGAGATCTGCCACGTCATCCATGTGTCCTGTCGTCCGGAAGGGGGGAAAAAGAAACCACAGAAGCCATCGTTAGTACCTGCCCCGCGAGCTCTGCTACCCAACAAAACACACAACTACCTATTTACAACCGCGATTAGATGGCGTGGGTTAAAACTCGAATTGACCGCACTGCAAAAACAAAAAAACAAAAAAACCATTTTGCAATGCAACACCCTTTATGCTTTTTTGTTTGCGGCTTGCAAGTTTTAGCAGCCTTCTAAAACCATCACCTGGTATTATTACACACACGGTGGCTGAAGGGGGATGGGGGGGGGGGGTGGGGCTTTTTCTTGGGTCAAATCAGTGTTGCCAAGTTTTACCAAGGTTTACTACTTATTAAAACGCCAAAGCCTCTGAAAAAAGTGATTTCCTTCCCCAATTAGTTTCTCTCAACACCTCATCAACCCTTCATTTTTTTTTAAAACACCCTTTTGTTCTGTCACCGTAGGTTAAAACCTTCTAAAAGACCCATGAAGGCATTGCCGGCAGTACCCATTAAAAGTTCTGTTGCATAGGGCATTTTTCACCGTTTAGGAAGCTAACAAATTTAAATTTATGTTATTATTATTTTATTATTTTAATTTTTTTTTTCTGGCTGCATATTTTTTTATTTAAATTTTTTTTTTTAAAACACGATCCCATTGTAATTGCTCAAAAACTTACCACCAGGCTTACTGAAGCCACCTCGCTCTCCAGCGCTGCTGGGGGGATAAACGAAGAAATGAAGGCCTTCCCTTTAAAAAAGCCAGTCCCGCTTGGAGCCTCTGGGGCTCACTGGGAGAAGGGCACTGGCTAACATATCCAAAACATTGCATCTGTCTGTCTGTCTGTCTCTGTCATCTCGTCACTAGGCCTTTCTTCAGGGCAGCTTGTTCAAATCTCCTTTACACACGTAACGCACACCTTTGGTTTGGTCTGGGGCTGGATATACCACATTTGAGCAGTGGGACTGTTCCACGGCTAATGACGTTAACCATGCAATACTTGGCTTACCGGTAGGAAGCGGAAACGATGGAGGGGAAATCTTTTTCCATTATTTTGTTTTGTTTTGTTTTGGTTTTTTTTTTAAAAATAATACTTGCATACAGGCACATTGGGCATTAGCCCCTCTCGTCAACTCCCTCCTTGTTTTGCGAACGTAAAGTTGCATCCTCAGCCTCTTGCAAGAGGGAGAATCATCCAAAATTCCTGGATGGGGAAACCTTTTAACATTAACAGTTGAAAAAGAAAAGGAAAGGGAAAACAACAAACAAAAATAAAAGACAGCAAACCCTAGAATACAATGCAGTTGACAAGTCATTAAACCATACATTCAGGTCTCTACTGGATTTAACAGTCTCTGTGAAAGGAGGTCTTACAGAATTACACCATATTCTGAGGTCTCAGGATGCAACTTTGCGTATCGCAACTCCACGAAGATCCGTATCTGTGTTTTTAACGCAGGGCATTAGAATCATGAAATACAATTTGTGGGCAAATAAGAGCCTCATTTATGGGGTGATGATGATGATTTTTAAAAGGACAAGAATGTGAATTTAAGAAAAAAGGAGGGAGAAGAACAGTTAACGGTGAGCAAGTATTGCATCATTAACCCATAAAAGATTTAATAAACACAATTCCAAGCTGATGCATGCAGCTTTCCTTCGTTCCCAAAGTACACACCATATATGTAATCCTTCCCTTTTTAACAGATGTTTTACACTTTTAATTTTACACAATTCTAAAGTTATCACACCTCCCCTCTAAGTAACATGAAATACTATATGCAGTTACCAAAGTTACAGAAGGTTTCCATTTATACAATTGTACACATTTGGTTTAAAAATATTCTAGGTATATATATATATATATATATTTTTCCTCTCCATATGGACACCGTGTCTAGTCCCACTTTTCATTATGCTGCCGGCTGAGTACTGAATACGGGTACTTTTTAAGTACTGAAGTGTATACAAGGATCTCACTTTGTAACCTGTAGCATATAAATGCGACAAAGCATGTTAAAAAGTTTCCATGTTTAACAGCCAGTGAAAATATAAAAATACTGAGGCAGTGAAAAAAAAAAGGGCATCATGTTAAGAACATCGGGCTCCTTACCTTGCAGGATAGAGACTGAAATGCATCACCACACCGGGAGCGAGGGACCCCCGCACCAACCCTGGCGCTGGCTGACATCACCGGGCCAGCTTTGAGGTGCGGTTTTCCTACTGCCAATAACAAGGGCAACCCCCTCCCTTTCCAATTTTCAATTTTAAAGTGGCATTTTGGGCACCTGAATGAACCTGAAGACACTGGGATGCCCTGTGGTTAAAAAAGGCTAGAGGTGAGTTTGAGATTTAAAAGAAAAGGGGGAGGGGGGGAAGGGGAGGAGAGAGATGTGGTGATGGCCATTTCAAGTGTCTACGTCTTACTTTTAAAACACATCTAGGAACACCCAACAAATGAAATCGTTTACATATAAAAACTACGGAGCCCTTTTCCATTCAAGCCAATCCAAAAAGGTTATTTTTCTTCAGCAGGGTTAAGGGGTCATTAAACGAGCTGGTTTTGAAGTCATAAAAATCAAGCGATTGACTGAGCAATATAAAGATTTCAAACCATTTGGACTTGTCGGTGCTTCAACTATGCAGAGGGGTGCTTTGGTTTATGCGTGTTATCAGACCTAACGGAGCCGGGAAGATGCGTGTCACATTAGGCGTGATAACAACGGGGACCCTTTTCCTTCCCGCCCGCCCGTGGTCCCTTAATCCAATCGGTTTGCTGAGTGGACCCCTCTGCGTAGCGTGGCATACGTGGGTAGAACACACACAGACACACCAAAAAAAAACACAGCACCTTCAGTTATCAAAAGACCCTCGATCAACCACCTTGTCTTTTTTTTTTTTAACCTTAAATCAATCAATCACTCAACGGGGCAACGAGAACGGACGGAACGAGCTTCCCAAATCAGATCCCGCCATCGCTGGAAATGGCCGGGAACTTGATTTAGGGATACCCGAGAAGCTCCTTTGGGGAGCCGGACTCAAGATCTCTGGGCTTCGTTGGGACCGTTTTAAGGGCATGGCTGGCACGAAGCCTGGCACGAAGGCAATGGCCACGCAAGAGCCATTGTGGGGCTTGAGAAAGTGGCCGAGGCTTCCACGGAGCAGCTCTGCCACTAACTCAAGGAGCTATGGCCGAGAGCAAACAGAGCTAGAACAAGGGAAAGGATTTATACCAAAAAAGCAGTTGGGGGGTGGGTGGGGGCACCTTAGTACATATACCTGAAACAGCAAAACAAAAACCAGCCAGGACCAAAGGCTTAACATGCAGACACCCTTGGAAAAGAGGGGGGTATGTGTGTGTTCGACCCACAGAGGACGTTTCCCCGCCCCCCCCTCTGTTCCGCGTGGAAGGCAGCTGAAAGTTTCATTAATTTAGACACCCGAATCCCCTCTCGTGACCCGGCTCCCCATCATCGCCGCAGGGAAAATACATCCTGCGCCTAGTTTTCCCCCTTAAGGAGATTGTTCCATGGATTAATGAGCGGTAACAGCTCCTTGCTATTAATAACCACTCCTCCATGGGAAGAGAGAGAGAGAGAGAAAAAAAAAAGCCATTTTGCTCTGGCATCTTTCAGCCCTTCTCGCTGCCGCACACCACCACTACAAGGGTTTAAAATCAAATTAACGAGAGGAAGGAAGGAAGAAAAAGGTTTACTCTTACCCCATTCCGCCGCGGCCTCCTCCTCCCCGCCCACCTCTGCTCACGCCTCCACGATCAAATCCCCCTCTGCCCCTGCCCCTGTTTTCAGGGCCGCTCAAGCTCCGGCTTTCTCCTGGGCCAGAAAAGCCTCCAGAGTCTTGGCCATACACACCCATGTTGCTGGGATGGTCTTGGCGGAATGAACCTAAGGAACAATTCACACAGCGTTAAGGACGCGGGCCGCGGGCCCCGGCAAGACCCCCGAGACGGTTGCGGAACGACAGGTAAGACTCTGCAAACTCTACCGGCTGGCTTGATGCTAAGGCTTGGCAACAATCCCAATTAAAAAAAGCACCCCTTTCGCTACTACGGTAAGTAAGTTCGAACTACACGAGAGGCTCCTCTCCAAGGGGCAGAAAACTCCACAGAGAACGGGAAGGGTCTCTCTGGATGGGCGAGACCGAAACCTCTAGCGGAAATCTGACAAGCTTTTTTTACGTTTCTCTATCAGCGATATGGCATGAACAAGCCTAAACAACTGGAACGCTGGATTTAAAAGGCAAGCAAGAAGATTCGCAGTTGGGTCTGGCAGGAGAAGAGAGATCTCTTTTTTAAGAGAGGAACGGAAGCGTTCAGAATTCACCGTTAACTGAAATAGTCCTTGGCTTACAACCGTTCCGTTTTAATGGCCTAACTCGTTTCGAAGTGATAACGGCGCTGGGAAAAAAAGCGACGGAAGGCTGCTTTTCGCACTTATGACTGTTTCAGCGTGATCAAAATTTGGAGGAGGCTTGGCAACTGGCATGTACTTATGACGGTTGCAGTGTCCAGGGTGGGGGGGTCATGGTTTGCCACTTTGATATGCAAAGCCAATAGAGAAACCAGATTCACTTAACAACCACCTTACTAACTTAACAACTATTTATTATTTATTTATTAGTTCGATTTATATATGCCACCCTTCTCCGTAGACTCAGGGCGGCTTACAATGTGTTAAGCAATAGCCTTCATACTTTTGTATATACCTGCTTAGTAGGGCTTTCGCCCCCCACCCCTAAGCGGTGTTCTTTTTTTTATACAAAGTCAGCTTATTGCCCCCACAATCCGGGTCCTCATTTTACCCACCTCGGAAGGATGGAAGGCTGAGTCAACCTTGAGCCTGGTGACATTTGAACTCGCAGTAATTGCAGGCAGCTGGCAACTAAGTGCTACTTTAACAGCACTTAGTCCACTGTGCCACCAGGCTCCTATGGTAAAGTTGTAAAATGAGGCAATTTTTTTTACAATTCTCTTGCCTAGCTGCAGAAATGTTGGGCTCAACTGTGGTCGTAAGACAAGGACTACTTTTGTATCAGAAATGGGGACCTTGGACTGAAAGGCCGGGGAAGGGGGAGGAAGAGAGAGAGGAGGGGATTACTTACTTGGCTGCCCATAGCTGCTGCTCTGCTGGCTGTACTGGCTTGGTGCCTGGCTGTAAGATCCAGTGGGAGGTGGGTAGCTGGTGGGGGGCTGCTGCCCATAGCTGCTTTGTTGCCCATAGCTACTCTGTTGGCCATAGCCAGTCTGTTGCCCGTAGGTGCTCTGCTGGGAGTAAGTGCTCTGGTCGTAACTACTTGGTTGAGAGGAAGAGTAGCTGAAAAGACATGGCAAAGCACAGGAAAGCAGCTACTGGTTAAAACAAGAGAAGTTTTTGAAGGGGACTTAAGAGATGGCCTAGGCCAGGGGTCTGCAACGCACAGCTCTGGAGCCACGTGTGGCTCTTTCATCCCTCTGCGGTGGCTCCCTGTCATTTAAAATAGGTGTCACAACTGCCAACGAACGACACCTGCTGGCACATGATTTATTGAGCTTTTCAACCCATCTTTTTTTTCCCGGAGTTCAAAATGTTTTTGTTGCATGCAGAAATAAAAAATTGGTTTTCTCTGCAGCAATTCACTGATTTCATAAACGCAACACGCTATCGTTTTTTTTATACATAGCATAAAGGTAAAAAAATGATATATGCGGTGTTATCTTCATTTTAGATGTCAAAAGGGTTTTGTGGCTCCCGGTGTTTTCTTTTCTGTGGGAAATGGATCCAAATGGCTCTTTTGAGTGTTTAGCCCAAGCTGTCAGCTGCTCTTCATTAACTGACAGCCTTATCAAAATAATGTCTGAGGCATTTTCATAGCTGAAGGATGTATGTTATTAGCAGTTCACCATCAGTGATATGGAGTATTCAAATAATCCCAATCATGGGTCCCCATTACAATCTGCGTAACATTACTCTTTTTTTAAATATTTGTCCTTGCTAAAGATTGATTTTTCTCTAACCGCACCAGCACAGTCCAAAAAGTGAAATGTTCACAAGATTGTCTCCCTTGAAGTTAAAAAGCCAGGGGTGGAATAAAGTTATTATTATTATTATGACTCATCGCAGAGTCAGCCTGAATTTGGCATTTTTATCCACCTATCAAGTTATTTGTATCCTGCCTTTTATTATTTTCACAAGTAAGATGGTGAACATATCCAACACGCTTTCCTTCTATTTTCCCTGCAGCAACAACCCTGTGAGGTAGATTGGACGGAGAGAGAGTGACTGGCCCGAAGTCACCCAAGCTGGCTTTCATCGCTAAAATGGGATTTAAACTCACGGTCTCCTGCTATCTAATCTGGTGTCTTAATTACTAGACAGAATATGCTTACATCTCCTGGATATTGAAACCCACAATTAGATAGCCTTGGTTATAGCCCTAATAAAAGTGCAATTCAACTTATTAATTGCTTACGTGTGGGTGGGGCAGGAGGGGATCGGAGTCTAAAAAGAACCCCTTCGTTATGTTCCACTGTGTTTGTTGTTGGGTTTTTGAACTAGCTGGCTATACAAAACACAGTATCACTATCCAAGACATGATCTGGGATGCCAAGACATTTAAATTTTGGGTCACCAAAGGCCCAAGATAGTATAAACTTCAGAAAGGACATCAGATTCAATGCTTCTTGTTAAAAAGGCCATCCTCCAATTGTAGGACGTTTATCCAGCAGAAACCAAACACGGAGACAGGGAGGACAGGATTTGTGAAGGCTCACCTAGTTGGTGGGTAGGCTGGAGGTGCAGTCACCGGCTGCATTGGGTAACTTCCAGGAACCTGATAACTGTAGTTACTCTGGCCATATCCTAGGCTCGGTTGACTGTAGCCTGTTGAACTAGACTGAGCTTGGGTGGTGTCTGAAGGTTTGCTGCCATCCTGGGGTCTAAATGGGGAAATCAAGAAACAGAAGCATATTTGATACAAAGCCTTCTTCCCTGCTTTTCAGGTAAAGAACTGGCTATCACGTCATGTTAACAAGCTGTTAAAAAAAAAAAAAAAAAAAAGCACTTTCCTCTTACACAATGCAGTTGTTACCTCTTTTTATAATTCTTCAGTTTCAAAGTCTCCTTTTAATATATATATATGGAGAGAAAACATAAATTCTGCAAAACCACCATCCATAAGGCTACAGGTAGTTCTCGGCTTATGACCCCAATGGAGCCAATTTCTGTTGCTAAGCGAGACAGTTATTAAGTGAGTTTTGCCCCATTCTACAACCTTCCTAAGGGACACAGTGGCTTAGTGGCTAAGATGCTGAGCTTGCCTATCAAAAGGTCGGCAGTTCGAATCCCTAATGCTGCATAACGGGGTGAGCTCCCGTGACTTGTCCCAGCTTCTGCCAATCTAGCAGTTCGAAAGCACGTAAAAAAAAATGCAAGTAGAAAAATAGGGACCACCTTTGGTGGGGAGGGAACAGCGTTCGGTGCGCCTTTGGCGTTGAGTCATGCCGGCCACATGACCACGGAGACATCTTCAGACAGCGCTGGCTCTTCGGCTTAGAAACGGAGATGAGCACCGCCCCCTAGAGTCGGGAATGACTAGCACATATGTGCGAGGGGAACCTTTACCATTTTTTACAACCTTGTCTTGGTTGTTAAGTGAATCTGGCTTCCCCATTGACTTTGCTTGCCAGAAGGTTGCAAAAGGGGATTAGGTGACCCTGCAACCGTCATAAATGTGAACCACTTGCCAAGCATTTGAATTTTCATCACGTTGACTGTTGGGATGCTGCAACAGTCACAAGTGTGAAAAACGGCCGCAAGTCATTTTGTTCGAACGGCCACGAGGACTACCTGTGCTCTCTCATTCTGTGTGTGTGTTGGAGGGAGGCATGTCTGTAGCTCTTAGTAACTGGCCTTGAACCAAGACAACAATCTGCCCCAATCACCAAGGCAAAACTATTTTTTTAAAACAAATCCAGAGTACAGATATCTTTCCACCCAACACAAGAGTGAATTTTATATCCGATCTGCTTCACTTTATGCTTTAATGGAGAAGGGGCAGAGAAGACTGGAGAATAATTCAGGGAAGTAATTCGGGGGAGCATTTGCAATCCAAGGAAAAAAAGCAGAATGGAGGCACGATATGAACTTTAAAAAAAAACAACACAACACAACCAAATCCGTACTTTACCTCGCAGCCGTAGTACTTGTTGGCTGCTGTCCATAGGTAGGATAAGCTGGCTGAGTGCCGTAAGCAGATGGGGCGGCATAGGAAGCCTGTGTGGTAGTAACAGTGGCAGTTGTGGTGTCATAAGCAGCGGTGCCGTACCCTTGGACGGGCTGGCTGTAAGCCTGAGGGGCAGCTGGGGTGGTATAACCTGGAAAGTAAGCGAGTAAAACCGTGGTGCTTCTTGTACTCTGTCAAATTGTACGTGCAGTCCCCGACTTGAGCCCCCCAGAAGTTCTGTTGCTAAGCGAGACATTTCTTAAGTAACATTCGCCCCCTTTTAAAACCTTTTTTTTTTTTGGCCGCCATTGTTAAATGAATCCCTGCAAGTGGTTAAGTTAGTAACACGGTTAAGTGAATCTGGCTTCCCTTTT
The DNA here is from genome assembly GCF_059756535.1 of Pantherophis guttatus. Lineage (NCBI taxonomy): Eukaryota > Metazoa > Chordata > Lepidosauria > Squamata > Colubridae > Pantherophis > Pantherophis guttatus. Next base: position 3,066,541 of record NC_142079.1, on the reverse strand, counting down.
GACTCTGCTTTTCGGAAGGCCGCAAAAGGTGTTCGCCTGACTCCGGGACACCACAATTGTCGTAAATCCGAGTCAGTTGCCAAGCAGCTGAATTTTGATCATGTGACCAAGGGGATGCTGCAACGGTCGTTAAGTGTGAAAAACGGTCCTAAGTCACTTAGTCCATTTGTAACGTCACTAAACAAAAGGTTGTTAAGTCGAGGACTACCTGTACAAACATAGATATTATGGCACCTGAAATAACCTTAATCTGAGATCAAGGAAGTCTTAAATTAAAGACCAGAGGATTCCCTAATCAGGATGGACAACCGTCGAGGAATCCGGAGAGCTGAAAACCATTTAGGAGAAGGCCATCCAATGTATAAAAAGGTATTTAAGGCGGTGTATTTTCTCCTACTGCTACCTAACAGACCACAGGTAGTGCTAGTTAACAATACAACCCAGCTTTTAAAATCTAATTACTAAAGAATTGCCTTGTGAGCTATCACTAGTTTCATTTCGACGTAACCAGGGGAGAAACAATGATATAAACTTTCCTCATTTCCACAATTAAAAGATTTTTTTAAAAAATTGTTCATATTTTATGTGAAAACAAGAGAGAACCATGCAATGTATTACAGCGGAGGAAATGTGCCAGAATGCTGAAAACGAGACAGGAAGTGCTTGCTGAATTCAACCCAAACATGGGACAAAATGTAGTGTACAGTTAATTGCCCAACTGTGGGGAGTGGGAGAAGAAAGGTCTCTCAATGGAAGAGCTTCCTTCCTGGAGTTGTGGGATCCTCCATCGCTGGAGGTTTTCAAGAATAGACTGGACAACCATTTGTATCAGAATGGAATAGGGTTTCCTGCCTTGGTGAGTGGGGGGGGGGGACTAGAACAGGGGTCCCCAACCTCTGGGCCCTGGTCTACTAGTTGTGGGTGCTGCAACACTGGAGGCTTTTAAGAAGAGACTGGACAACCATGTGTCTGTAATGGTTTAGGGTTGGAGTAGAAGACCCCCAAGGTCCCTTCCGACTCTTATTCTGAAGTGCTTCCGTCATAAATTGTATTGTTGAAACTTCTGCCCTCTTTCTCTTTAAAAGCCCTAACCATGATAATGCAGGTTTCGAGCACGAGGGAGGAGGGGGGGAACCATGCTACTTAGGAAGGGAGTAGAAGTTTTTTTCACAGTGTTTTTGCATGCACCGAAATTTCAACGGGTTTCTGCCCATCCTTCAAAGGCAATCTTCTTGCAATATCCACATGAAGCATTCGGATCCCGATTTTTAACCGTGCAAAGTATTCTACAGAACATTTACGAAACATTGAATGTCGGTAACACATTTTGGAGGAGCGATCAGTCAAATGAAACGTGCAGGGATGTAACAACTGAAAGATGCCTTATTATGTTGCTCACCCTTTAGGAAACTAGAAAAGCCGAGTTAAGCCAAATGGTCTTTTCCCACAGCTGGTTTTTTTTTTAAAAAAAACAAACAATAATTTTATTAGCAGCCAGAAAGAACTGATTAATGGCCCTTTTTATAGAAACGTGGCCTTTCTAGCCGGAGTAGCAAACCGCCAAATGGGCATTTTTACGACCACGCTGCAGGTTTTTGCTGCCAAGATAAAAAAAACTCCTAAAAGGTGAACACCATAACGTTTAGACAAAATGGACGGCACTTCCCATGCAAAATTGAGCAGGAGATTCAAACCTGTGCTGGTCCCTTCTACTGTGGAAAGCACGAGACAAAAAGTAGAGGGCATTTCAGCAGAACACGCAAGCACGCTTTAAGCTAACTTCCTCGAAACGAGAGGGGGAAAAAAAAAAAAGTTCTAGCATCTCAGAACACCCAGGAATGTTTCATTCGCAAGGAGCCACTTTTTTGCTAGCCTTCAGAAGCGTCTCAATTAGGTGAGGACTAGTAGCCCCAATCTTTCTTGAACAGCCAATTGATCCGCGGCATCATTCTCTCCCCCATCCCAAATAAATAAATAAATAAATACAGGCAGTCCTCGACTTAGGACCACAATCTAGCCCCACATTTTTGTTGCCGAGTGAGACAGTGAAGTAATTTTTTCCCCACCGTTGTTAAGTGAATCACTGCAGTTGTTAAGTTAGTAAAGTGGTTGAGGACTCAAGATTGTTGGGGGGGAAAGATCCTGACTCTGTAAACCGCTTAGAGAGGGCTATAAAACACTGTAAAGCGGTCTATAAGTCTAAGTGCTGTTGCTATTGACTCAGCCTTCCATCCTTCTGAGGTTGGTAAAACGAGGACCCAGATTGTTGGGGGCGATGGGCCGATTCTGTAAACCTCTTAGAGGGGGCTGTGAAGCGGGATCGAAGTCTACGTGCCATTGCTACTGCTAAGTCAATCAGGCGTCTCCGTTGACTTTGCTCATCAGAAGGTCACTAAAGAGGTTCACAAGAGCCCTGGACACTGCACCCCGTCATAAATATGAGTCAGCTGTCAAGCGTCTGAATTTTGGTCAGGGATATGCTTCAACAGTCATTTTTTTCAGTGCCTTTGTTCAAACGGTCACTAAACAACTGTTGTAAGTCAAGGACTACCAGGACAAGAGTGACTGAAGACAAGACGTGCTCACCAGTTGGAGGCTGCCCGTAAGAACCCGCATATGCAGTCTGCCCGTAGGTAGCTGTGGTCTGAGCCTGGGTGTAGTTGGCATCCGTGGGTTGCCCATACGTGCCATAGCTTTGCTGTCCGTAGGCCTGCTGGCAACAAGAAACATATTAAAAACTATGCTGCTCAAGAACAGATGTGAGAATCTTACTTTTTCTGATTGTAATTCGTATGTAGGGGCATGTCAGAGGTTACATCATCCCAGTTCCTATTTTGAAACATCCCCAAGTCAGTCGGAACAACTGAATCATCTCATCACTGGTATCATTACCAATACCCACGAGACCCAAAGGGAAAAAGAGAAACAGGTATATAGTTGGTGGTCCAAGAAATATTCAGGGCTTCCCCCGTAAGTCCAATTCATTCTCTTTTGCCAGGACGACGTTACAGAGGAAAAATCGATTATGGTGCATTAGCAGATAGTTCTGGGTTTAGAACTAACATTTAGCAAAAGTGAAGAGATCTGTTCTTACTTTTCTCCACCTAAAATCTCCTCATATTCTCTCGACTCCGCAGCGTAATATTTATGGAGATTCTCAATCATCCAGGTCATGGATGTCCCGAAGTGCTTTTTGCAAAAGACCATTGGACTTTGGTTTTTTTCTTCCTTTAAAAACATTTTCTTCCTCATCCAAGAAGCTTACTTAAAACCGAAGAAGCTTCTTGGATAAGAAGTAAAATGTTTTCAAAGGAAACCCCAATCCCACCCCCCCACCCCAAAAAGTCCAGTTGTCTTTTGCAAGAAGCATCTTTGGGACGTCTGCAGTACGCTGTGTTTCTTTAAAATACTTAAGTACTATGCAAAAACATTTCTCTTGCTTGTAAACAGCAATTAAGAGCCAAGCCTGTATAAACAACTTTGGTATTTTTATTTCTAACACGATCCGCACATTTTAATGAAGACTCCCAAGAAGCATGTATGGAAATGGAGCTTCAAAGATATAAATGCCTCACTATACAGAGCATAGCATCATCTATTCAGAGGTAGCTAACCCCCTTATTCCTGCCAGGGTTTCAAAGAGGCAAAATGGCAAATACAGGAGAGAGATTAAATGTTACCGCTAAGTTTGTTGCTCTTTGGGGGATATTTCAGTGAATTTTAGTATCCATAGTTTTCAATGCCATTGTCATTTTTAACTTTTTTCTTTTTAAAGTATTTTGTTAAAACATTTAAAACCTTTTAAATGTTTATTTTTAATCTGGGTAGTCCTCGATTTACGACCACCATGGAGCCCCAAATTTCTGTTGCTAAAGTGAGACACTTTAGTGAATTTTGCCCCATTTTATGATGCCACAATTGTTTAAGCGAATCACTGCAGCTGTTAAATTAGTAACCTGGTTGTTAAGTGAATCTGGTGGCTTTCCCACTGACTCTGCTTGTCAGGCGGCCTTGAAAGGGGATCACATGACCCCGGGATGCTGCAACCGTCATGAGCCAGTTGCCAAGCGTCTGAATTTTGATCACGTGACGGGGGGGGGGGGATGCTGCAACGGTCGTAAGTGTGAAAAACGGTCCTAAATCATATTTTTCAGTGCCATTGTAACTTTGAAAAGTCACTAAGTGAACTGTAGTAAGGACTACCTGTAGCATCCACAATTAGAAACGTATTTAGATATAAAATGTACATTTACATAAAAAATCAGGAGAGATTGAAGTAGCTTTTACAGAAAGCTTGCCAACATTTTTCATGGGCTTTTGGCATTTTCTTTCCTAAGACCGCCAATACAAGGGGGTATTTTTGTGAATAGAGACGAGGTAGGCACTTTCCAATTTAACAGCTTGTTTTTTTAATCCTAGAAAATCTGTTAAAGCTTCAAACTGGTCAGAGTTTCTATTGTTATCCTGGTGGTTGTATTTTACCTGGGTAGTCTGTGCATATCCTTGAGTTGGTTGAGCCGCATATGCAGTGTAGCTATAAAAAGAAGAGGAAATATTGGAAGGTTTATAAAACAAAAGAACTTGGTTTAAAAAGCAGCAAAATGCATCGCTTCTCATGTAAAGTAAAAGCAAAGCTCTTAATGCAACTTTGCAATGACAAAACTGATACTACTTTAGAACTCTAATCCAAGTTTTTTTTTTATGTAACATTACTATATATAGAAAAACTCACCCCTGCTGGGCAGCTGCTTGACTGTAGGTACTATAATCTGCAGATGGTAAGAAGACAAAACCAAGAGTAAGGGGAAAAAAAATAACTATAAAACCAACTCTATCTAAAATCCAGTTTTTTCATTTCAGAGTAAAGGTGTTAAGAACTCCTGAGAGTTCTTATGTGCTAATAGTCATCAGAAGATGGACCGATTAAAAAAAATTACCATTACAGAAGCAAAATGCAATTTATATAATGCAATCAGACTGTAAATTTTGGTTTTTAATGTGAAGCTAAAATGTTCAACGAACAAAACCAAATTCTTCTGTATCTTGGGTAGTCAATTTGGGTGTTGTGTTTAGTTTTGATATATGCAGATTGTTTTCTTCCAGAATTTTTTGTAAAGCATGTGCTTGAGAATTGTTATCAATTTTATAATGTTTTGTGGCTATGCGTCTATCCAATATCCTGCCAACTTGCATTCACATAAGTGGTACTTTCTATATGCTTGATTTTGAGAAGGAAGAATGTGATTGTATTTTTCTTCCTATTTGGGGAGAAACTAGCCATGAAAAAAATATGGCCAACAGACTTGGAGGCACATAACTTCCACAATGCCTTTTCTCTACATTTTTGCAACAACAGTGAAGCATGAAAATCCAGGATTCTAGATCCAGTTATCTAGATCTGGCACATAAAACAAGCTGGGATTTATAAACCAATTTCATATCAAGGGTTCAAATTGGGAGGCATTGGTAAAAAAAATCATATGGGATCAAATAAGATTTAACTTTGTGACAGACTAACATGATTTCCATTCCACAAAGCAACTCTTTTTCACTTAGTTGCAAATACAGTGCCATGACTAGCAAAAAAAACACCCACCCCACATCTCTACACATACTATTTTCAAATATTTTTTCCTGCTTTATCAGGTAAAATATTTTCTAATCAACAGTAAAATCTGTTTCACTTAAATTTGTTTAATTTGTTTGGCTTTTCATTTTCCATAAGGAATATTATTGTATTTTATGTGGTTTAGCAGCATTCAAAATGGAATCTTTATTTAAAGAATTATAAACTGCTTTTTTGGCATACACTACTAAAATATACATGTGTATAGATGTTCTACCCAGGTAACCTTCACATGCATCTTATAATTCTTTTACCTGTACAAGCGTAACAGCCAAACCACTTCAAAGTCTCAGTGAGGAAAGAAACTAAACTAATCTTACTCCTTAAGTCTCCAACTGGAATTAACAGACTTTTCAGCTTGATCATAAACCTGCTCACTAATAGGGTGCAGTGGCTTATTTCCAAATGTGCTATTGATCTTGACCTTTTAAAATGCAGTTGTGATTGGATTATGCTCTATACACATATATTTGAACTGCCTTTTTTTTTATACCCTCAGGACAAATTTCAGAGTAGAAGCCATTATCAGCTGCAGCAAAAGTAAATAATGTTCTGCCGCCTTGGAACTTAGCAAATTATACCTTTTAACTTTTCTAAACTAGATGTAAATTGCTACCATTGGTTGCTTGGAGCAACAAAACTGAAAGCATTGCTAAGAATATTTTAAGAACGATGTATTTCCCTGATTAAAAATGAAGTTTCATTTTAACACGTTTCCTTTAAAGAAATAAAAACTTGGTTGGCTGTCTTGTGTTTTAGATACAGCTTTATTGCTTTTCTTGTAAACCGTGTTTAATAATGGAGAATGTAAAACATCCGTCAGCTCCAGCATAAACTGAAAGCAGTAAAATCAAAATCCAATCCTTGTCTAAACCACTTTCACTAACTTTAAAATGCATGGACTTTCACACCCCCCCCCCATGCTGCCTAGGGGAATTCTGGGAGTTGAATTTCGCACTTCTCAAAGTTGTGAAGCTGGAGTAAAGACAGGCAGCAGCAGAAGAGATTCATGCAGGGAGAAAACATGCAGCGATGTTTACAAGATGAAGATCAAAGGGGCCCAGAAGCAGAGCTGGGAGCAAAGAGGAAAAGCAACAGAAGATAAAATAAAGGGAGGCCATGTAAGAATCTCCAGGAAAGAGCAGAATAATCCCTAAAAAGAGCCAATGACTTCAGGCCGGTCACTCTATGAACCAAATTTCAGTTTTTCCATTTGAGAAATTAAAAAAAAAAAAAAAAGGGGGGGTGGACGACCTAAACCAGAGTGTAATTCTAATACAGGTAGTCCATGACCTATGACAATTGAGCCAAAATTTCTGTTGTTAAGTGAAACACTTAGGTTTTGCCACATTTTACAACCTTGCTTGCCACAGGTGTTGAATCAGTGCAGTTGCTTAGTAACATGGTCGTTATAAGTGAATCTGGCTCCTATAATTCGAGATAACGGTATATATAATTATAAATTATTTGTAATAATTTGCTTGCCAGAAGGTCACAAAAAGGAAACCGTCATAAATATGAGAGCCAAGGGTCTGAATTTTGACTAGGCGGATGCCGCCACGGTCGCTAAGTGTGGAAAACGGTCACCAGTCACTCTTGGCAGCGCCACCTCGAACGGTCACTCAATGAACTGTTGTTAAGTCGAGGACTACCTGTAAAATAGAGTGGGGTTTCTCAACCTCGGCCCTTTTTAAGATGGTAGGACTTTCCAACTCCCAATGCTGGCCGGGGAATTCTGGGAGTTGTAGTCCTACCGCCATCTTAAGTTGCAGCCCTACTGCCTTCTGGGAGTTGTAGTCCTACTGCCGTCTTAAAATGGCTGAGAAACACTGGAAGGGGGGGGGAAAAAAGAGCAGGAAGGCAAAAAAGAGCAAGAAAAGAAAGCAACAGATTTTAAAAAAATAGAATCAGAGGAAGGAAGTCTTTAAAAACGGGAAGGAAGGAAGGAAAGAAGCACAGGAAGGGCGCCAGCAGAGGTTAAAATTTAAAAAAAGCCTGAAAAAATAAAATAAATAAATAAAATCAGTCCATTGGAGTCCATTAAAAGAAGAGGTGGGGAAGGAAGGAGGGAGGGAGGGAGAATGGCGCGGCTGTTCCATCCTCCGCCTCTCCTCCCCCCCTCCCTCCCCCCCACCACCACGTTCAATGGAGCAACTAGGCCCGGTGGCAGCGCGGCTTCGCGCTGCGCATGCGCGCCTCCGCGCCAAGGCCCCCCACGCCTGCGCACTTCGCCGGCGCCCTCGCCGCCTTTCTCTCTTCCCCTCCCCCACCCCCCACCCCCGTCTCAACGGCCGCCCGGCCGACCTTTCCGCTCCCCGTCCGCGCGCTCGGGAGCGGCGGAATTTTCCAGAAGGGGGCCGAAGCCGCGGTTTCTCGTCGCCGCCCGGCGCCTCAAGGCCGCTACGTTTCCTCCCCTCCCCCCCCCTCACAGACTAGGCCGCAGCCCGTTTTCGCCTCACCCGTCGACGCCATCGCTTCGCTCGCTCCCCTCCGCTGCTGTCGTCGTCGTCGTCGTCGCCGGCGCTGCCTGGTTGTCCCGCTTCGGCGTCGTCAGCGTCGTCTCTCCGCCTCCGCCTCCTTCTTCTTCTTCCTCCCTCCTCCTCCTCGCTAACGTCCTCCCGGTCTTTCTGCAGCCTGCGACTGCGCAGGCGCGAGCCTTTCTTCCTCCTCCTTTCCTCCCCCTCCCACCTCAGCAAGGGACGCTACCACCGCGCGGCGAAGAGGAGGGGGGGGAGACTCCGCGGACGCGCCTTTCCTCCCCAGGAAAGAAAACCAGAGAGGGGCCCCCCAAAGAAGAGAGAAAGGTAAGACAGAGGAGAAAGGCCGGGCCAAGGCAGCGAGAGAACGAGAATGCGGTTCTTTTTTTTTTCCATCGCTAGGATGTACCACCCCCCCCGCGCCAGATGTTAGAATGGTACCGTCCGAGCTCTTCTTAGGGATCCTCGCTCAAGAGGCGGAAGGATGGGAAAACGTGGAGGAATCTGCCAATGGGGTTGAATTGGGCTGGGGAGTGGGGGGGGGGTGGATGATGGGAGGGGTTGTACTTTGCTCAATTTGTACAAAAGGGAAGGGCAAGGGGGTCGACTACGAAGCACCAAGGTGGTACTTTCCTTGGTGCCTGGCTTGGGATTTTAATTCCCATCAACACCACATTTACAACAGTTTGTAAATCCTTAGTAGGACCATAGCTAGGATTCTGCACCCAGTTTTGCTCCCCACATTGCAAAAAAAAATGATGTTGGCAGACTTTGCAAAAAGGAGCCTGGATAGCTCAGCAGACTAATGCATTGTAATTTAACTCCAGCTGTCTGCAATTACTGCAAGTTCAAATCTCACCAGGCTCATCAGCCTTCCATCCTTTCTAAGGTAGGTAAATTGAGGACCCAGTTTGTGGGGGCAATAAGCTGACTTTGTA